>NC_134355.1:446997232-447297232 GCF_048569485.1 Anomaloglossus baeobatrachus
CAGGAAAATGTGTGCATGCTTCTATAATGAAGGGGGTTTGATAAACAGAAACTAAGTTATGGCAAATTTTTAAAGAAAACTTATTCCAGTTTTCGGCAGATTTCTACTTTCAACATTTTTTTGTGAAAATCTACATTTGCAAAATCATTTTAAAATTTGTTGCACTATTTCCAATTTCATCTGGTTTCCATTCTTGAATCAGATTTTTGCATGATTTCATGTCTATTCTTGCACATATTTGCTTTCCAAATACTCCTATTTAGTTTTTCTCTGCCATAATAATGGATCTGATCCCATCAGGGAGAAACATGTAAAAAGGATAACGCTAAGTCTATAGCATTTACTATAACCCGATAGGTCAATATAGCTTCTCTCTTGAGATCCCTTGATGCGCCGCACAGTAAGAACGTAAAGACAAGAAAGATCCTCTATAGAATCGAAGACTGAAAATAGAGAGTTTTAGTCCAAATATTGATAAATCAAAAATAACTTTATTAGATAAAAAACAATGAAAAAAATGTATTAAGTAGAAATTAGTACAAAATAAAAAATAGCCATTTAGTTGAAGAATTTCGATGCATTATAGCAGTCAAAGGAGGAAAGTGACAACTATGGGTATATTTCTGTCACTTGCCCATACACTTGTTATAGTGTTATCTTTAGAAATGCTCCGTATTTCTTTCAATATGTAATTAAACTTTTTTTTGCCCTTCATAAGGACTAACGTTAAACAGTAATTGTCAGTTTAATGTTGTTTTTTTTCTATAAATAAATAGTACACATGAAAATAAGAAACTTTGTAATATATCTTATTAGAGAAATCTGCTTCTTTCTCCTCCTGGACTGAGCTTTATTTCTCCAAATTCTAATTTCATTGGTAAAATCTATGTTCATTGAGTACAAATGTTCCAATTTCTGAGATGAGAGTTGGTGCTTATAAAGTTCTATGAGGATCTGTAACTGTCATTTCTGGAGAACTTGCAGAAGAATGTCTGTCTGTTTCTACCTCTAGATCCTCCTCCATGGAATTTTAAAAGCACCAATTGTCAGTTATCTCAGTTGAGGGAAAAATCTGTCTTCATTAAATACATTTTACCAATTAATTGATAGCAAGAGATGAGTCCAAGAGGAGTAAGCAGATATAGATAAACTAATCACAAAAAGGTAGGGATATTTGGCTTTTTGGTGAAATTTCAGGATGATCCTAAAATACACTCTAACCTTTTCCGGTGAACTTAATGTTACCTTCTCTAAACCTCTGAATACACATGTCCAACTGTTCAATATTTCAGTGCTTTTTGCATAACATGCTGTTTTCCTAACAAGGAGCTGAATTGCAAAATTAACAGGTATTTGAACCTCGAAATTTAGTGGGCAATTCATGGATCAATTAAAATTGGTATGTAAAAAGTTCTCCTCATCATGCTGTTGACATTTTGACATGAGACCAAGACGATACCTAACAATTGATCAACAGTACCTCACCATTGCGTGGCTTCAAATAGGATGTTTTCAGAAGGAAGTGGTCACCGAGCTTAGAGTATCATCTGCAGGTGTAACAGAGATACAGGGAGACTGGGAGAGTCACAAAGCATAGAAGTGGACATCTTTTGGCCACATTCCACCCTGATGATTGCTTCATTGTGAACAATACCCTTCATAACCATATAATGAATGCACAGCTTCAGGCACATTAAAATGATGTGACCGGCATCCAAGTATCACGTCAGACCATTCAAAACCATTTACATCTGTGTGTCAGGCTTCAACTTCGTTGGACAAGGGACCAGTGGGCCTCAGTGCTGCTCACTGATGGTCGATTCTTACTGAACAGAAATGATGGACGACAATCATGCTGGGGCATCAAGGAGAGTGCTATGCATCAGCCACTGCTGTCTCCAGATGAGCTCTTGGTGGTGGTGGTGGTAGTGTGGGCAGGTTTCTAGTCAATACAGAACTGCCCTACACTTTGTGACCCATTCTGCATGAACAACACAGGCCTAATTTAATTTTTATTGATGACAGTGCTCCAGCTCATCGAGGTCACATCATTGGGGAACTGCTGCTGGAGATTGGGGTACCTCAAATGGAGCAGCCTCCACTTTCTCCAGATCTGCATCCCATAAAAGACTATGAGATCAGATGAGTTTTCATGTAAAGGCTCTTAACTCTACCCCAGAACCTCAATGACTTGAGGGCTGCCCTTCAAAAAGATGTAATGCCATGCCTCAGCAGAAAATGACTCCACTTGTGAACAGCAGGAGACTTCGTTGTTGAGCTGTGATTAATGCTGAAGGCGACATGACAAGATATTGAGACATTTTTGGGGGGGTTTCCCACTCTGGTGTTGGCTGTTGTGTCAATAAATTGTTTGGGGTGGGGAACTCACCATTGGATGCTTCTACCTAAATATGCTAGATTCATGATAAAACGTTCACACTACAGTGATATTTTATGTTTTCCATAAATTTCACCCAAAAGCCATATATCCCTAGCTTTTTGTGAGTAGTGTATGTGTCAAAGTTGCTTATTTTCATTTGTTTAAAAAAAAATAAATAAACTGATGATTATGCTTTAAATAAATTCTCAAATAGTTAGTTTACTGTCACATTGTCCTATGTGCATCACACTTTTTTATGTTTGTTGTGTACACCAGTGTACTATAGGGGTCTATTAATCAGATGGTGACTAAAAAAAATGGCCTTTTGGACACCATCTGGTCTCTAAATGACAAAAGTTATGGAATAGTGAAGTAAACTATAGTCCAGTAAAAGAATATTGGGTACCACGTTGTACCTGTGGGTGACGGGCAGTCATTTCAGGATATGTGAATGTAGATATGATAAGATTTACGTGACATATCTATTAAATTCATGTCATTCTAGCCTATGGGTGACAGGTGTGATCAGGGCCTAATACGCAGCCTCCAATTGTAGTTGTGTTTGTTAAAGGTCTTTTGAACCTCCGTTTTGGATCAGACTATTATTACCCCATCCTGTCATTTGTTCACCTCGCAGTTCATGATGGTGTTGATCATCTGGCCAACCTGACTTTAAAGTTTGCTAGAGCAGATCTTAGTGGGGGTTCTGCATGTGGGTGGGTGTCTATGGGTGAATTGAGCTGCTGCTTTAAGAGTGCTTCCTTCTTATTATCTGGATAGTTCTGGGAAACTCTTGTGAAACCTATCTGCAGGTGGGAGGATGCCTGAAAACCTTTCATCTCCATTCCCTTCCATCCTATGCAGTCTATTTGCTCATGATGCTTCATTGCAATATAATAACTCTTCTAGGCGATGCTACTTTTGTAAACTTTGGCAACTTGTGGCTTTTACTTATACTCCATGCAGAATGATTGTTTTATGAAAAAACAAACCCAGAATACCTTCTGCTCAAAGACATGCGTCTTATGTATGTGTTATTAGTTTCACAATGATATGCATAAATATTAACCTATTATATTTTCTTCAGTTGCTCACCAATGTATCATAGATTCAAGACAGATTACCTAAATATACTGCCATAGTAGTACCGTGTTTCCCCGAAAGTAAGGCCCTGTCTTACATTAATTTTACCCTCAAAAGTCCCACCCTGCCTTACTTTCGGGGGAGGCCTTACATTGGAAAAAAAAATGACAATCCTCCCCCCTGCAGCCTCCCCATTGTTTGAGATCCGGCATCCACCCCTTCCTCCCCCCTGCAGCCTCCCCATTGTTTGAGATCCGGCATCCACCCCTTCCTCCCCCCTGCAGCCTCCCCATTGTTTGAGATCCGGCATCCCACCCCTTCCTCCCCCCTGCAGCCTCCCCATTGTTTGAGATCCGGCATCCACCCCATCCTCCCCCCTGCAGCCTCCCCATACAGTGGTTCTGCCCCCCACTCTGCCACCACACACACTGACACATACGGTACCGGTACAGCCCCACACGGCACCCACACACATATCGTACCGGTACCGTACACACACACACACTGACACATACAGCCCCATACGGCACCCATACACATAACACACACACACACACACACTGACACATACAGCCCCATACGGCACCCATACACATAACACACACACACACACACACACACACACACAGAGTTTCGGAACTTACCGAAATCGGAGCGAGCCTGCAGGCGGTGACGTCGCGGCTGATTTCGGCCAATCAGCTGCAGGCGGTGACGTCGCGGCTGATTTCGGCCAATCAGCTGCGAGCCGGCTGACTGGCCAATCGCAGCTCGAGCTGAGGGCCAATCAGCTGCGAGCCGGCTGACTGGCCAATCGCAGCTCGAGCTGAGGGCCAATCAGCTGCGAGCCGGCTGACTGGCCAATCGCAGCTCGAGCTGAGGGCCAATCAGCTGCGAGCCGGCTGACTGGCCAATCGCAGCTCGAGCTGATGGCCAGCAGGGAGCCTTGCGGGGGCCATTCACCGGAGGCGGACCACGGGTGGCACGAGACTGGAGAAGGCCTGGATGGAGCGAGGGAACAGCGGCAGCGGTAAGTTCCTGTACTTTCCCCAGGGACCCCCACCCATAGGCGGCCTTACATTCCCCGGCCCCCCCGCTACCCTGCCTTACAATCGGGGGGTGCCCTACATTGGCGGACCCCCCCGAAACCCCCACCCTGCCTTACTTTCGGGGGGTCCTACTTTCGGGGAAACACGGTATGTGGCTGAGAAACAAGGCTTGACCCTTCGTAAAGGGAAATTGTTGTATCAGGATTCTTGAAATGTAAACTTTCAGTTGTGCCCTGCAGGAGCCTTTTTGACACGGAATGTACAATTGACAGTCTAGGCTTTGCCCTATAAATACCTGCCCCGAAGGCAGTCGAGGAACAGTCATGTCCCGCAATTGATTCCCAGGGACTTTTTTTTTTTTAGTTCCCAATTTATCAGGTTCAGATTAAAATAGGGATAAGTTATCTTAAAAGTATGGAAGGCATCCTTCTCTAATACACAAGTGCACTTATTCTTAGTTTACTGACCAGGACTAGTTTGTTTCTGAATAACCACATCACTAATTGAATCTGTTATAGGTGCCATGACCAGATACAAAGTGATATTTATTAGATGCCCATCCAAGCTATATGTCATATTGAGAAAGAGCAGCGGTAAAGCATCTGTAGTCGCATATACAATGTTTTACATACGTGCCTACAGTGCCTTTACCGCTATGCTTTGTCTTCTGGAACTGCTTCTCCTTCTTCAATCCATCTGGTTCTGATGAAGGTCCTGAATGTGGGACATAAACCTTGTGTAATTGGATTCCCACATTAAAATTACACTACTTCATCGCATGCCCCTGAGTGCTGAGTTTTTCTTTATATTTTACCGACTGGATCCCTATTTGGGCTCCATCTCTCTCACGGAGTGACGTACATGTCTATATATTATACATGTCATATTAAGATATATAATGGACAAATCGTTTGTAGAAAGCTTAGACATCAATTCTTAGAGAACAACGTTCCTCGATATCCTTTTACCTGTCCTTATTTGTCAGCCCATATCCAGTTACAATTCTTTGTTTGTGTTACCGGTGACACATTTTTTTAATGAAATATTAGCTATACGAAATGGCCCAAAAGTGAAATAGGCGTCTGAGCATGCAATATGTTAAGGCTATACAAATGATACTTTCCTCCCAACGTGGCCATTCCACCAGCAGCTTAAGGGTTAGTGAGACCTAGACACTTGTTTATTCTGTCATGAGATCTTTGCTCTTGAATTTGTTCAGGTTTTCACCTGGTTTAGAGGTTGGGTTTTACACTTCCTGCCCCCAATACTTGTGTCTGTCTTGTTGACATTTCTTTTGTTAGCTGAGCAATGTGAGAGCGTCTGATGCTGGCCTCCTCTCTCTGGGCATCACCCTTGTCTGGGACATAGGCAAACCCTCTGAAACTCAATCTCCAGAATTCCTCCGTTGTGCTGGCTTTAAAGTCTGAGTATTTCTTCAAATGTTTTCCTTCTGCTGTGATGCAATGCTGAAAATCCGGGAAATTGTTCTTGGTTTATTGATATACTAGCTGTACTACCCGGCTTCGCCCTGGTTAATAACTGCTGTTAACAAAATAGAATGTATTAACAAAAATTTATTCTGCACACAAAAACCACAAAACAAATAGAAATGTAATTATTAAAAGGCAAAAACTAAGCTAATAGAAGCATCTCACAACATATATTTCAACACCCTAGATATTCCACACAGATTTAACTAAATTGGCCAAGTAATGTGCTCCGTCTGTCTCTTTCCAGGTCTGTCTCTTTCCAGGTCTGTCTCTTTCCAGGTCTGTCTCTTTCCAGGTCTGTCTCTTTCCCGGTCTGTCTCTTTCCCAGTCTGTCTCTTTCCCGGTCTGTCTCTTTCCCGGTCTGTCTCTTTCCCGGTCTGTCTCTTTCCCGGTCTGTCTCTTTCCCGGTCTGTCTCTTTGCCCGTCTGCCTCTCTATCAGTCTCCCCACCGACATCTTATTACCTCACATATAAGCTTCTTATACTATGAATGTCTTTTGTTCCTATAGCAACCAATCACAGCTCCTACTAATAACCTGTAGTTCCAGGCTCCATTTACTTTAATGGAGGCATGTTTTTTGGACTATAAAACGCGGGGTTAAATTTCCCTGTCAAAACATAGTCTACAACGTTCCCTGGGTCACATGAGGTGTCTGTGCAAAATTTCGTGATTGTAAATGCGACGTTGCGGATACACTTTTTTTTGTTTCACTTTTTCCCCATTATGTAGATAGGGGCAAAATTGATTGGTAAATTGGAATCCGCGGGGTTAAAATTTCGCCTCACAACATAGCCTATGACACTCTCGGGGTCCAGACGTGTGAGTGTGCAAAATTTTGTGGCTGTAGCTGCGACGATTAAGATGCCAATCCCGGACATACATACACATACATTCAGCTTTATATATTAGATTAGATCTGGCTTTGTGAACACACTATCCATTTATGCTCAATTTACGCAAAATTTTCAGGGTTTTTTTCCATTAAGATGTTTTACCCATTGTATAATCCATCAATTTTGTGATCATTCGAGGTCTGACCTAGGACTTCCTCACCAGTCTTGACTGACTGGATTACCATTGCATCCCTTTCATTGGTTTTCCCTCCACATTATCTCCCCATCCACTAGCCTCGGGATCAGCAGAGCATCTCCATTCAGGAAGATGGGGGAATACATTGACGGGAAAACAGTGAAATTGATTCCGTGCTGCTATCCTTTTAGGATTGGCTTGGTGTCTCACAGGTCACGTCGCCACCGATTAATACATTTATGCCACCTTCTTGGATATGCTAGTAATTATAAGATGGGGAAACCCATTTTAAAAACAGGTCAAGAACTTCCCAACCCGCCTCCCCCTTTTCCCCTCCTAAGGCTAAGTTCACACATCCTGTGTTTTGCATCAGTCACAATCCGTCGCCTTGGGGAATTACGGTACCCTGCAAAATTTTTTGCAGGAATCCTGTATTTCCCCATAGACTTATATTAGCGACGGATTGCGACTGATGACCCTGCGTTGCATCCGCTGCGTCACGGTCCGTCGTTTTTGACTGACCGCTGAACGGGGAGCAACGCAGAATGTAACGTTTTTCGGGCCGTCAAAATTAACGCGCTGCGCAGGAATCCGTCGCCATCCGCCACACTTGCAATGTATGTCTATGGTGCAGGATTCCGTTGTAATCCGTCTTACAACGGAATCCTGCGCAGGATTCCGTCATGCTCTACTGAGCATGCCCAGCATGCTTGGCACGCCCACTGGGCTGTCCCAAACACAGATGGATCATGACTGATCCGTCAAAAAACGGACGCACAGCGGATGTAACGGACGCAACTGATCGGTTTTTTCACAGGATTCCTGTGAAAGGAATCCTGTGAAAAACACATCAGTTGCATCAGTTGACATCTTGAAAATGACTGATCCGTTGCTGACGGACCTGACGGATTGAAAACACAGGATGTGTGAACTTAGCCTAAATTAGCCATTCCAGACTGATACTTCGTGAGCTACAAAATCTTGCTATGACGTACAAAAGATTAGTTAGGTAGTCTGAGTTTAACACCACAATGGACACATTTTGTAATGGTTGACTCATTTCTTTCGCTTGCTTATTCACACTTCCCATTAGGCAACAGATTTTTCTTAGTCACCATCTTAGAGATATTTGATGTTTCAAAGATGAGTACTCCTCGAATTCCCCAAAGGCTGTGATTAGACACTGTGCTACATTTTAAAAGCAAAACATGAAGACAATATAAGCACAGTTGTACAAAGCGTGAAAAGTAATAAAGAAAAAAGTGCACCCCGTGCAGATCATTAATTTAAATTCACTTAAACTTGATACTTTCATGTGCTCACCCACCACTGTTGTGCTGATCAGGCACAGCGCTCTGAATTCACATTTGAGAGTGGATTGGTTCCAGACCGCAGAAGCTGCTACTGGCTCTGACACCACAAACCCACTGGGTCTCAGCAGGAAAAGTCCTCCGCCAACTAGCGATCCCATCAGGATACCGCATCCTTGTCAGTAGTGACCAGCAGGGCACGCAAAAGCGCCACCGAGGGAGACACCTTTTAGCCGGCAGCCCAATCAGCAGCTCTTCACCGCTGGGCATCATTGGTCCATGACAAATCCTGTGTCACAGTGCCTGGTTCATATCCATCCTTTTTTATTTAACAGTCCAATGGTAACAAAAAAAAGTCTTATCATGCTGAAATATTAAGATTTATCTTCACTGGAAATAAGGGTTCATTGAACATAATTCTATACCAGTGGTTCCCAATCTCCAGTCCTCACGACCCCCAACAGATCATGTTTTCAGGATTTCCTTAATATAGCACAGGTGTGGCCTTGATAATGATTCCATCACCTGTTCAATAGTAAGGAAATCCTGAAAACATGACTTGTTGGGGGCCATGAGGACTGGCGTTTGGGAAACACTGCTCTATACTATTATCCTTCCACCAGCAAACTTTCTAGTTGGCACAATACAGTCAGGCAGCTAACTTTCTCCTGGAAATTTCCAAACTCTGATTTGGCCATCAATCTGCTGGATAGCAAAGTGATTCATCACTCTACAGAATACGTTTCCACTTGTACAGTAGTGGCATGCTTTACACCACTCCATCCAACACATAACATTTGTGCTTGGTGATGTAAAGCTTGCATGAAATGTCTCAGCCATGGAAACCTATGCCATGAAGCTCCCGGTGGGGCACAGTTTTTGTCCTGATGTAAATTTCTGGAGGAGGTTTAGAATTGTGCAGTTGTTGAGTCCGCTTTAATGACGTATGCCCAGTTTCATTAAGCACTAGGCATCCACAATCTGGAACTTTACGTGGTCTGCATCTTTGTGGCTGAATTGCTGTGGCTCCTAAGCGCTTCCATTTTTCAATAATACTACTACCAATTGATCGTAGAATAGGAGAGAACAAATTTCACAAACTGCCTGATGTACTATTAGAGGACCACACTCGGGTTCAGTGAGCTCTTTTGTATGATCCATTCTTTGTCTAAGGGTTTTCTCAAACTGGTGTTTAAAATGGACCAGTGCAATGTGAGAAAAATTGCATTGACCTCGGCCAATGTTAGTCAATGAGGCAGAGCCGATGTGCGAGTTTTCCCTCAGCTCAAACTGGACTGAAGAAAAAATTGCAGCGTGCTGCCATTGCACTCGTCTATGACACGACTCGTCAATAGGTGCAAGATGAAATTGGATGCCACACGCATGTCCATATGACTTTATTTTTTTACGGATACATTACACTCTGTTGCATATAACACTGCGACTCGACATGTAATTTTGCTGCGCAAAAAACACACCATAGGTGTGAAAAAAATCGCACACTCGCATAACATATGGAATAGGATTTCACTACAATTTTTCTGGAAAAGAATGGGACCGATTTTTATTTTTTTCTTTATATGCCAGTGTGAGCATGCCCCAACATATGTAAAGCCAGACAGTTTTGCTAAAGCTGAATATTTTACACCTGTCTCAATGGGACATCATTAAAAAGCTGAATTTGATGATTTAGATGTGCGGCCCAAAACATTTGTCCATGCATTGTATATTATATACTGTGTTTATGTATGCGCGTTATATATTTTTATTTTTTTAGATGTTTGTGTATAACGTGTTATATCACTTTGACATGCATTGGTTTTCCATTTAATCTTCCTTTTGAGATCAGTCATGTACTTGGGAGTGTCCCCTTCTGTGCTTTTGAAACCTTGATCTTCAAGTCTGCCATTCAGTTGTTTCTTTTGAAAGTCCTATATTAATTATAGCTTACATGTTTGTATTTAATATTTCAGCAGTCAGACAGGTTCTTATAAAATATATTATCCTGAAATGGCAACCAACCACTGGCCCTTTTGGCTTTTAGCAATGCTTACATTTCTGTTGATATATTGCAATAAAAGTAGTGCAGTAGAATATTTCAGTGTAGGTTTCTTTAAAGAGGTGCAGACAGCTCAAAATACATGGGCCATTTCCCAGATGTGACTGATCCTTGTGTAATCTAACAGGTAAAGGCCTAGTCACACGCAGCGATGTATCTAACGATATATCGCCGGGGTCACGGATTCCGTGACGCACATCCGGCATCGTTAGCGACGTCGTTGCGTGTGACACCAACGAGCGACCGTTAACGATGGAAAATACTCACCAAATCGTCCATTGTTGACACGTCGTTCCTTTTCTAAAAATCGTTGATTGTTGAGGACGCAGGTTGTTCGTCGTTCCCAAGGCAGCACACATCGCTAAGTGTGACACCTCGGGAACGACGAACTACAGCTTACTTGCGCCCGCTGGCAATGAGGAAGGAAGGAGGTGGGCAGGATGTTACGGATTCTATTGGGCGGCCACTTAGTGACGCCGCATGAACCACCCCCTTAGAAAGGAGGCGGTTCGCCGGCCACAGCGATGTCCCTAGGCAGGTAAGACCGTGTGACGGCTCCTAACGATATTGTGCGCCACAGGCAGCGATTTGCCCGTGACACACAAACGACGGGGGCGGGTACACTCGCTAGCAATATTGCTAGCGATATCGCTGTGTGTGACTGGGCCTTAACTTTTCTCCTTTTGGAGAGTGATATGCCAGCGTAAGGAGATTTATAAACCATGCAATGCTCCACTGGGAAATTAAAAATGCTAATTTCCACTGTGATATTGGCCATATAAATGACAGAAATGGTAATATCCTTGTTTGACTTTTGCAACAATACAAATTTTCTAACACTTTGAAATGCCAAAAGCTTTTTCTTATTCTGGTAGCTAATTGAAATGTATTTGTTCTTTTTCAGCCACAGTACACAAACTTGGGCCTGCTGAACAGTATGGAACAGCAGATCCAGAATGGTTCTTCTTCCACCAGCCCTTACACCAATGAGCATGCACAGAACAGCGTGACCACACCATCGCCATACGCTCAGCCGAGCTCCACCTTTGATGCCTTGTCTCCTTCGCCAGCCATTCCTTCAAATACTGATTACCCAGGACCTCACAGCTTTGATGTCTCATTTCAGCAGTCCAGCACAGCCAAGTCTGCTACATGGACGGTAAGCAGAATATTGTAAAAGCACACACTTTGCAAATATCCAACTATTTTCTGCAACCAATTGGACATTAATTTGTAGTTTTGCTTTATTGCTCTTTAGAGGGGATCGTCTCTTATTAATATTTTCAACAAGGTTTGTTCCAACATTTTCTCTTTTCTCCTCCAAAATAGTAAAAGAAAAAATGATCTAGAGCCACCTATAGATGCCTACCCAGATATAGGTGTCCCTTGTTTTCATCCCTTTGGAGAAGTTTATTTTCATACTCTTTCTTAGAGAGTATTGCCTTTACAATTACCTATACCATTTAGATCTCTACAAGGAAAACTAGTACCATCTAAGAGCTTCTCAATTTTTAACAGAATTGTCTCCAATTTTGCTGGAATTTAGCCGGTTTCTCACAATACGGAAATTATTTGTCAAACTGTCAGGCTAGTAGTAATGGCCTTGTCATTAGGAAACCCCTTGAAGAGCATCTTGATGTCTCCTTATGCATGGGGTGTCTCTGTGGTATTAATGCAAACTCAAGGAAGGAAAGATAATTGAGGTACCCACATGACAAGAAGTGAACATTAAGTTTCTTTGACAAGTTCACTGTGTCATTACTCCAGTGAAATTAAGAACATGTAATTAGCGATGCATTATTTATTCTGCTCTTTGCACGGTGAGACACTGCCAGTATTCAGATTCCCATGTGCAACATTCGCCTTGTCTCCTCCCATCTGTTACAGAAAGACGAGACCGCGGTGAATGTGCTACACCTAAGATTTGTGCTCAGTTCACAAATTATTCTGCTTAATGCAGGAAGAAAAAACAGCTTCTGTCTATTATTTGTTTGCAAACATGTCCTACAATCAGATATGACTCGTAAAACCTGTTTCATGTGTCACAGATATTACAGCCATCAAGGAACTAGTTGAAATAATTTAATAAATCTTCAAGTATAGTGTTGTCATCAGCATCTTTCTTCCAATAAAATCATACCATAAAGCCTCCTGACGGAACTGTAAACATGGGCCCCCATAGTACTGACCCTGATTTCTCCAAAATTAACCCACGGAGCAGACAGTGGGACACTGCTGAGCAGTGACGTAAGTTGTGACCACTAACGCCATTCACATTGACTATTGATGTCTGAGATAAATTCAGTCTAAAGGCCGCTTTACACGCAACGACATCGCTAACAAGATGTCGCTGGGGTCACGGAATTCGCTACGCAAATCCGGCCTCGTTAGCTACGTCGTTGCGTGTGACACGTACGAGCGACCGCTAATGATCAAAATTACTTACCACATCGTTGATCGTTGACACGTCATTCATTTTCAAAATGTCGTTGATCTTCTGGGATGCAGGTTGTTCGTCGTTCCTGAGGCAGCACACATTGCTATGTGTGACACCCCGGAAACGACGAACAACAACGTACCTGCGTCCTCCGGCAACAAGGTGGGAGTGTCCTTCATGCGGCTGCCCTCCGCTTCTATTGGTGGCCTTCTGTGTATCGCCGCACAAACCGCCCCCTTAGAAAAGAGATTGTTCGCTGGCCACAGCGACGTCATTAGGAAGGTAAGGATGTGTGACGCATACTAGCAATTTTGTTCACAACGGGCAGTGATTTGCCTGTGACGCACAAACGACGGAGGCGGGTACGATCGCTAGCGACATCGTTAACGATGTTGCAGCGTGTAAAGCCCTCTTTAGACAACCAAATCCCATTTTATTGACACTAGCAGTATGGCTATAGCGGTATGAACCCCTAGACTTGAGAGCCATCGGGCTATCTTCACATGGTAGACAAATCCGATGGAACTTCAAAACCGTTTCAGCGGTTCCTGAAGTTGCGTTCTGGCAGAGTTTGTGTGTTGTGTCTTTTGCAGCCATCTAGATCAGATTCCATGAGGATCGGCTTCAATGAAGTGATATCCACTTTCTTTTGTGATCAGCTATTTTTCAAAATCTCTTTAGGAAAAAATAAATAAATGCTCAAAAAAATTCATTGGAACAGCAAAGTGGATTTCCCATAGAAATTCATGTGTAGAATTTTCTAAACTGTTTTTTCACGCCTCAAAAATTGGACATGGCTTTATCCTCATGGAAAGTCAAGAAAATGTACGTTATTACAGGGTTCCTCTGTGTGGGAAGGCTCGGGATTTTAGCTTTTTAAATACAGATGTTGGTTATGTAATCTGCTGTGTGTGCAAAAGGAGCCTGTCCGCTGATACACGCTGCTCAATTCATGGGCAGCATGTATCGGGTACTGGCTGTATTATCTCAGCCAGGTATTTTTAACGCTGAAACTGCAGGTTTCCAGAGTTACTCATACTTTGAAAGGGATTTCCCACTAACAAGGTTAATTTGAAAGCTTATTTTAATCAATCAATCTTGGAATAATAATTTCCACAATTGAATGTGTTTAAAAAAATGTTCCTGTGCTGAGATAATCTTATAAATGTTCCCCTGCTGTGTACTGTGTAATGGCCGTGTCTGACTGTACAGGGACATGGTCTGATCATACCATATCTCCTGGGAAGGGGAAGACATAAAAGAAACTGCACAGACATTTTACAGCACGGGCTCATAGCTGAGTCTTTTTGTGAGGTGAAACATTTATCCTGACTGTTTTTAAAAAAAAAATAATAATAATTTACCTCCAAAAAAGGAATACTTATTATGTATGGTCCTGTGCTGTAATGTTTGGATACATTCTCCCCGGCCCAGGAGATGTGGTATGATCAGACCATTTCACTGTACGGTCAGACACGGCAATTACACAGTACATAGAGGAGGCAGATACTGTATGCAAGATTAGCTCAGCCCAGGAACATTTTTTTGAACTCCTCCAATTGTGGAAATTATTTTTATTCCATCTGTTGGTTAAGATGAACTTTGTTCATGGGAAAACCCATTTAATGGCTGATCAGGAATAGAGATGTGCGGTGGACTCGTCGGACAGGTAGCGGCTTCTCTCCTCGCGCTGTCCTAGATTGACAGGTCTCTGCCTATGTACATGTGTATATTGGGCAACATGTATCAGCTCACAGGTTCTCTTTAACAACTGTAACTAGAGGTTAATCTCTGACACTGTGCGCCAGCTCTCATTGGCCCCTTGCATTGCAATCACGGGATACTGATGATACCATGACAGCTGGGGGCCTGCTGAATGTGCCCGTCGCTGCTTCTGGGAAACTCTGTCAAAGGCTGAGCTCCATAAGATACTGCAGCTCCAGTCCTCAAAGGGGACTAAAAAATAAATGTTCTTTAAAAATACGAAAAAATATAAATTCAAATGTCCCTCTTTTTTGCCCCATTTATAAGGCATATTTGGTACCACTGCATCAATAAAAGTCTCTTCTGTCAAAATATAAAATGTAATAACCCGACTGGTAAACCTTGTAAATAAGGGAAAAAATTCTAAATATTGTATGTACCTCAAATTTGTTTGAATAAAACTGTTCACTTACTACACAAAAAACAAGCCATCACACATCTAAATTGATTGAAAAATAAAAATATTGCAAGTCTCGAAAAATAGCACCATTAAACAAACATATATTTTTTTTTTTTTCTCCACTATAATGAAAAAAAATCTTTACAGGTTCGAGAGCACTGTAGGTGTACTGACGTGGAGAATTCTTCAATCATTTTTACCAAGGAAACAACACAATCACCTTACTACACCCACAGAAAAATAGAAAAGTTAACACGCTTAGCAGAAAGATTAAAAGCAAAAGTGCAAAAGGAAAAATCACAGGGGTTTTGGAGGGTTAAAGGGAGTCTGTCACCCTAAACTCAAATAAAACCACTACTACAGTAAGGCTATGTGCGCACGTAGCGTTCTGCCCTGCAGAAATATCTGAAGCGATTTGATCAGCACACGTGCGCTTCAAATCGCTACAGAAAGAGTCCATAATGAAAAAAATGCCGATTCCATGTGCTCTGAGTGCAGCCCCTCCCATAGACAGAGCGGGCGCTGCATGCAGAGCGCAGGAAAGAAGTGACATGTCACTTCTTAGAACGCGCACTTCGAGCAGCAGCCGAAGCGCTGCGCTCTAAGACGCCACGTGCGCACGGCTCCTGCATAATCTTTATAGATTGTGCTGGGGACGCAGGACGCATGCAGTTACGCTGCGGTGCAGATCGCAGCGTAACTGCATGCAAATACATAACGTGCGCACATAGCCTTATGCAGGGGACTTTGCCACTACAAGTGGGCTTTTTATAAAGGCTGCTTTGTTACTTTTACATAAAAACTGTCTTGTAACACATTGTAATTAGCAGTCTTTGGTGCACCATTGCCATGGCCAAGAGCTTGGCGCACCATTCTCATCCCTTAATTAGAATCTTCCGCTCTTTCCCTTATCTTGATTGACTGTTCTCATTGAGTGTTGTCTGAAATGAATCCTTGGCTTTGCGCAACCATATTGAACCTACAGGGGCTGAGTGCACACAGTGTCCATGTGGATATACTCCCACCCCTTTCTACTGTCTGCAGCCGCCGCTTACAGCACACAAGATCACACTATAATGGTAGCCCACTGTGGAAACGAGCAAGGGGTGAGAGCAGGCCTGTACTGACAATGTGTGCCCGCTTGACCCCTGCAGTGTCAGTGCAGATATGCAAAAAGAAGTCCATTCAGGCAGTGTTGGAAGAAAATGCTGTCAATCAAATTAAACTAAACCCTGCTTTACACCTTACAATTAAGCATACGATATCGTATGCGATGTGACACACCTCCATCGTATGTGCGACACGTTCAATTTGTTGACCGTGTCGCACAAACGATTAATTGCCGACACACGTACTTACCTTTCCATACGACCTCGATGTGGGCGGCGAACATCCACTTCCTGGAGTGGGAGGGACGTTTGGCATCACCGCAACGTCACGCGGCAGGGGCGGAGATGAGTGGGACATAAACATCCCGCCCACCTCCTTCCTTCCGCATTACTGACGGGAGCCGCGTGACGCAGGTAAGATCTGTTCATCGTTCCCGGGGTGTCACACACTGCGATGTGTGCTGCCTAGGGAACATTGAACAACCCGCCGTGCAATTTTTAGCAAATGAACGACGTGCGTGCGATGAACGGTTTTACGTTCAATCGCACATAGCTGTCACACGCTACAACAACACTAACGATGCCGGATGTGCGTCACTTACGACGTGACCCCGCCGACACATCGTTAGATATGTTGTAGCGTGTAAAGCCCGCTTTAGGTGTGAGGATGCTTATTGAAGGTCAGACCGGTGCAAGGACCCTTGGCTGTGCTAAGGGAACACAGAGGACCCCCTACTTAATATATGTTATAAAACTGTTTTTATGTGAAAGTAAAGTAATGAGATCTATGCTACTGGTAGATTTTTAAGTGTTTTTGATGTGACAGACTCCCTTTAGGCCCATTTAGTCAGACTGTTAACTGGGAACAATCGTTTCCTTATTATCAGTCTGTCTAAACAGGCCAGCAATCACCTGGTAGAAGAGCAAAATGTTTGTTCGTTGGGTGAGATCATTTTTAATCAAGCTTGAAAATAGTATGTTTTCATCATCATATTCGCAATAATCTTGTGCACGTAGATATGTGGCTAGCCTGTGTATACATGCAATTTAAAGGGACTCTGTTAGCACAGAATTACTGTACAAACAAAGTACAGGTGCTCTGTGCAACTGGGTGGGGCTAATTATTTAAATGCACCTTCCCGTCTGCTTTTTTTTTTTTTTTTTTTTTTTATCTCCACCCTTTCTTTGACTGCTTTGGCTGCTTTGGAGAAGGAAGCAGATAGATGAAAATAAACAGGTGGGAAGGTGTATTTAAATGATTAGCCCCGCCATGATGCACTGAGCCCCGCCAGGATGCACTGAGCGCCTGCACTTGGTTGAACACTCACTCTGTGCTGTAGGCCCTTTAAATGACTGTCCATCAGATTACAGCACACATCCTATTGGTCGTGGTTTCACAGCCGCCATCAGCCCATCTAAATGAAACTTTTAAGATTGTTTTTTAGCAACTTAAATTGGATTGACTTAAAATCTAATTCCCCTGTGGTGAGCCGTAACCTGGTTTACAGGTTTATTTCATGGGAAAAATAGGTCCCGTATGTCACACCGCCATTGTTTGCCCAAACTAAGTAGTCACAATGATGGACATGTCGCTGTTTATCAGGTAGAAAATCTTACCCTCATCTTACTCAATGGCTAGCTTTACTACTGGCACCATTCTGAAATGAGTAGAAACTAAGAGCCATTATGTAATTATTATGAAGTGATGCTACATTTTCTATACAGTGGTTTGTTTTTTTGTTTCCTTTTTATTTAGTTTGATTGTGTAATGACAAGTGTTTGCTTTTGGCCTCTCATGATCAACAACAACAAAAAAAACCCTCCAGATAATTAAGGATGACCTCACAGCATTTCAGATCCTTTTTTTTTTATAACTACTTTAATAGCCCTTTTTAAGCAGCTTTTAACATAACTCAACATTGTAAATTTTGATAAATTACATATTTCTATTCTCAAGACTATCTGTATGCAATAAAAATGTAAACTTTTTTTTTTTAGGGGAAAAATTAATCAAAAGATATTACATTTTATAAAATAACAAGAGAGCCATTGTATTACCTGAAAAAAATGAAATGATGCTGTAAAAACACTATCTCTCCAGTGCTCATAGTCAGTCTCTGTATTCATCTCTGCAGCAATTACATTCCGTCTACTCGTGACTGTTGCAGCCACTCGCCAATCCCAGTGGTGCGGTGCTTTATATGCCAACATCACCACTGAGCTGGGTTTTGAACCATCCAGAAATTTCAGAACAGTCTGTAAAAATAAGGCACTTTTTTGCCCTGACTGTAAAAAAAACTTTTTTTAAGGTGTATGTGATTTTTATTTTAAGCTGAAGAAATTTATACAGTTTAGTTTGACTGTAACATTCATAATTTTACAGTGAATGCGGCTGATGTCTTCATATCAGAATTTTGAATTGTAGACCTGTTATAATCATAAGGATTTATTATGGTTTTACAATGTGTCTGTAAAAAATATTCTGATTTTTTATTTATTTATTTATTTATTTATTTTAATAAGCTGTCCAGAACAAAATAAGTGTAGTTGGCAACCTTGCAATTGAGGTAAATGATTGGCTACAGTGGACACATGGATAGGTGACACATGAGCGCTGCAGGGAAGTAAACTGGCACGGTTTGGGGAGCACTCTCTTGGCAGCCCTTGAGCTGCAGATGTATTGGGTAAAACCACTTTGGTATTTGCTGCCATTTACTACCTTTTAGACTCATTTTTGCTAATCCCAAATAAAACCTCTTTAAAGGGAACCTGTCAGGTGCAATATGCACCCAGAACCACAAGCATTTCTGGGTGCATATTACTAATCCCTGCCTAACCGTCCCGGTATACACTAACATAGATAAAGTTTAGAAAAAGTATTTCTAAAGATCCTTTATGATATGCTAATGAGGCCAGGGACTAGTCACAAGGACGTTAGTTCCTGCGCTCATTCTGCCCTCTTAGCATGGTAGTATGCCCACAGGGGCGTGCTAACATACTATTCAATGCAGCATCATCAGCACTAACGTGCAGACCTGTGTCCCCTGTCAGCATGCCCTGCACTTCTTGTCATGTGCACAATGAAGCCGGGTGTACGCGTCCCGGCTTCAGAGAGATCTAGTGCGCATGAACGGAATTGCCAAGGACAACGGACACAGGTATGTGCGTTAGCACAGATGACGCTGGGCATTGAATACCATGTTAGCACACCCACTCTCATTAGCATATCATAAACGATCTTTAGAAATACTTTTTCTAAAGATCTCTTTGTATGCTACAAGATGCAGAGACAGATAGGCAGGGATTAGCAATATACACCCAGAACTGCTCATGGTTCTGGGTGCATATTGCACCTGACATGTTCCCCTTAAGGTGGAACTTCCATTTCATGGGGTTAAGATTCCTACTTAAAACCTTCGGACTATGTTGGTCATTGAGACAAGACAGAAGATTACAGAATAGTTTCCTTTTAAGGCCTACAGTTCTTTTCTAAGCTTTACACCCCTTTGGTCTCTAGATGCCTCTCGCGTGGTTCAATGATTTCAACCCCATAGTAGCTCCTTAAATACCTGTAGAAATTTGACCCTTTGTAACTATACAATAATGATGGACTACACCTCTACCAGACTTGCAGAGCCGAAGAGTTGATCATTATTTTTAATTGCCATATTCTAAATGAAACTCCACCCTGTTTTACTATAGAAAATGGGACTGGAAGCCTGGATTAAATCTGCTTTCAGCATATAAAAATGAAATCACCGTGTGAAGGTGAACAATAAATACATTCCAAAGCCTATGGCAATATTCAATGAGACTTGAATTTACGAGCCAAATGGCAACTGCAGACATATAAAAAAATCTGTCTCAAGTTTACTAAAAGTGGCAGATTATTGGATTACTGGATATGACAGAAGGTGGGATTTTATCTGTCTTGCACTTTTGCCTGATATTTATTGTTAGCCAGTTGTCTAGAAAAGGTATTTGCTATCTATTAGCTTTTAGTTTTGTGTGTTTTCTTTTTTTTTTTTTTTATGAGGGTTATGTTTTTTGCCTGCTTTCTTTCATGTCAGCCCTACAAAGTTGGCGAACAGACAGGTGGTCAGAACATTAGACCTCTGCTTTTAACTTGCCATAAAATAGAAGCACCTGGTTTCTTGTCTGTTGCCAAGTAATAATTTAGAGATTTACCACCTACCTAGAAGATGTTATCACCAGTGTTGACTGTTGATAACTTCTTGTCATTTCTCTTTCCTTGAGTTGCTCATGCAAGTATTTTATGACGTGTCACTACGGTAATTCAATTCTAAAACGTCTTGAGGCCACAATGGCAATTTAAAGTATCCCAATATGATATTGTACTCTTGCGATAGAATTACCCATGGTATGACTTGCCACTTATTGCTATTCAAGAAGGCCAACCTGTACGTTAACTTTATATTTCAAGGAGGCCCTCTGTCTAATTAGAAAAACTAAATTGCTACAAATGCTTTAAAAAGACTAAAAAAAACTACTCGACTTTCTAATCAGGGGTTGTCCCTGGTCAGTGACTTATTGACCACAGTGGTGGTAAAATCTGGACCAATACGGGATGTGAGAGGTGAATAGTGATTAAGCATTTCCCACTTTTCAAAGTTTTTTCTTTTTTCTTCCTGATCTATCTTTGAACTAAAATGACCTAAACTAAAGTTTTAAATTAATTATTGGATAAAAAAAATGGTAGATCACAATATACTTAGGATGGTCTGGCGCTAATGATTTATGCATTGCCAGCAGATGGCACCTCTCACAACAAGAGGGGAGACGGTTGATCCATGTAGGATCAAGTTTGAGCCACTTTTACAGAAATTTCCTGTTTGTACTTTGAGATTTGAAAGAGGTCACAAAAATAAAAAAAAAGCAACATTTCCCACACTGCTGAGTCATCGGCGAGCGTGCGAATGTCTTTTTACTTTACTGCGGTGCACAATGCCATGCAGCTATGACATCTAGCGGATTGTCATACTTTGTACAGTGGGGTCGGTACCTAAGCCATCTGAGATCAGCGGTTTCCAACAGAGGACAGTTTTGTATAACCAAGTCGTTTCCATCTTCAAGGGTTGCTTTTGTGTAGTGTATAAGCTCTTATGGTCAGCAGGGCTCTTTGATTGTCTCTCTCTTTCTGTCTTTTGTCTCAGCTTCTCGGTATCTAGGGTCTTTTCTGTGTTCTATAGAGCACAAGCTCTTATGGTCAGCAGGGCTCTTTCATGGTGTCTCTGTCTTGTTCTCTGTCTCTCGGGTTCCCTCTGTCTCTGGCGCCTTTTCTCTGTTCTATAGAGCACAAGCTCTTATGGTCAGCAGGGCTCTTTCATGGTATCTGTCTTTTTCTCTCCGGTTTTCCTCTGTCTCTGGGGTCCTCTCTCTGTTCTACTGAGCACAAGCTCTTATGGTCAGCAGGGCTCTTTCATAATCTCTCTTTCTGTCTTTATCTCTGTCTCTCAGTTTCCCTCTGTCTCTGGGGTCTTCTCTCTGTTCTCTAGAGCGCAAACTATTATGGTCAGCAAGGCTCACTCTTCTCTCCACCATGTGTATTTTCTAGTATTGAAATTCACACATTTATTTTCTGTGAGCTGAACTGTCTGATTTCGCTGGCTTCGCCGAATTCCCCCAAAGTTCAAAAGATCTACTCATCTCAACTTGAAACCATTCAGTAAAACAATGTTTATGGTAAAGGAACAGGACAACAAAATTATGGTATCCTATCTGAGCTAGTGACAGAGACCCAGATGCCAGCACTGTCATTTATCGGATGCCATAAAAAAGGTTTTATGATAGTTATCTGCTGCATTGCTGAGCCTTGTAGTAAACTTAAAAGGTGTAAGGTGTCACGTTTTTTATTTTTGTATTAATAATAGTGATTATGAAATCAAGTATTTTTAATACAAAATTAAACTCACTGTTTATTTAGTTTTTATTTAATTCTTGTTTTACTGAAGTACTGGAGGCTGCTATCTTGGATTTGCTGTGAGTAACCACCGTTACTCACCTCCTTTATGGCAACACCCAGGGCATAGAAGACCAGTGTCGGGCTCCGATTCTATACTGTAACATATAGAAGGCGTCTGCTATGAAATTGCCGTGCCCCCTGAGCTGTCCAGATCACAGCAGAGGGAGGAGATCAGCGCCAACTTTGTGGAGCTCACAGCGTATGCTGTGTGCTCCACTTTCCCCCTATCAACCGCCTGGATGTGTGAATACGGGCCACCATCCCACCCCCCTGGCCGCTACCATCTCCAATGACACCCCTTCCCCCCGCTCTACCCAACCCCGCCGCCGCTGCGGGTGTGCATGCAGCAGAGCATTGTGTGTGTATGCAGAGCATTGTGTGCATGCATGCAGCAGAGCAGTGTGTGTGTGTGTGTGCATGCATGCATGCAGAGGTTTGCTTGTGGGCATGCATGCAGAGCATTGCAGGCAAGCTTTCATGTGGCAGAGCATAGTGTGCGTGCATGTGGCAGAGCATTGTGTGCATGTGGGAGAGCATTGCGGGCGTGCATGTGGCAGAACATTGCGGGTGGGCATGCATGCATTGCTGGATCGAGGCATGTAGAGCACTATGCAGCTGTCCTTGGTGACACTTTAGACATTTGTGGCCACCAACAAAATGGCTCCGCACTGTGTCCCTAAATTTCATCTTCCCTTATCCTTTTAGAAACACCCAGATTTTAGGGGGAGCTGTGACATCACACACAAGAGAGCAGATTCTGCCGACTTTTACTGCAGCTGTAATGTGAGCTAGTTCTACAGTAGGATTTCTGTAGGATTTCAGCAGCTGCTAAACTTAGTGTTTAAGAGTAGAAAATATCAAACTTTTATTTTTTTTTTTTTAATATTTTGCTCAATTAAAAACAAATAATATTTAAACAAAATATGAATACGTTACATTTTTTCAGTTATTGAATTTTTTTTTTTTTTTTTTTGGATGACACCTTCCCTTTAAAGGGAACTTTTCACCTCCAGAAATGCCATTTACCTACAATTCAGTGCTGGAGAGGAGAAACTGGGTTAATGCCGCTCTGCTGCTGATTGAAAATACTGTTGATTAATAATAAACCTCTTTTATTTCATAGCTCTACATGTTTCAGGCATCCAGTTTCCTTATTCAGGACATATATATATTTTGTTGATTTTTCTTTCTTGTCCTGAAGGGGACTGGATCCCTGAAACACGTAAACCTATGAAATAAAAACAGTGTAATCAACAGTATTTTCATTCGGCAGTAGTGCGGCATTAACCCTGTTTCTCCTCTCTAGCACTGAAGGTTAACCCACATTACAGCTGCTATTACCTAAAGCCTTCATAGGGGTTGTGATTATTACAACCCTAATAGGGGAGTGTAATATTGTGCAGACTGCACTTTAATACCTGATAAGACTCTATTAGCGCTCTTTTATCCACAGCTTCATATTTACCTATAATTTAAAATTGGAGAGAAAAGGGTTAATAGACTGCACTGCCGTAAAATAGAGGATCCATGTAGAAGAAATTATTTTATTTGTCTACGCGTTTCAAAGCCTTATGGCTTCTTCCTCAAGACAAATCATATACCATATAGGTACATGATTTGCGTAGACAAAATAATTTCTTCTACATGGATCCTCTATTCTATGGCAGCACTATCTATTAACGTTTTTCTCTCCAAATTTGAACTGTATCTCCACGGGGGTTCTGCTGCAGCCGTATTTACGCCATTACTGTGGTTGTGACTCTCACAACCACACCAGGTGAGTCTACCTTTATAGCACCTTTGCTGACCATGTTTTCGAGTAAGACCCTATTTGCACTTACTGTTTCTTCAAGCATTTTTAACCCATTATCAACAATTAGTAATCTGCGGGTAAATAGCATTTAAATCATGCCCGGTTTAAGGCTACTTTCACACATCCGGTTTGAGCAGTGCGGCTCAATCCGGCTGTGAAACCTATGCAACGGATGCGGCGAAAACACCGCATCCTTTGCATAAGTTTTTAAATGCGGCCCGTCCGTTTTTTTCTGGTTGCGGCATGCTACTGAGCATGCGCAGTGGAAGAAACCACATACGGCGGCCGGATGCGTTTTTTTCCGCATCGCGCCGCATCCGGCATCCATAGGCATGCATTCAAAAATGCACCGCAGTGGCCGGATGCGGCGCGATACGGTTTTTTTTGCCGGAGCAAAAAGCGTTGCAGGCATTGTTCCATCCGGCCGCGGCATCGGCTAAATCTGCCGCATGCGGCAAAAACCGGACCGAACGTAAGCCCATGCGGCACAATACGGCACTAATGTAAGTCTATGCAAAAAAACCCGCAACCGGCGGCAAAAAAAACGGTTGCGGTTTTTCTACAGAGCGCCGTATTGTGCCGCAGAGCAAAAACCGGATGTGTGAAAGTAGCCTAATAAAGCATCAGCAACTGGGAGGAAATGAAGTTTACCTCTCCCTGCAGCTGCTCACTTCCAGTCATCAGGTCCGTGCAGGAAGAGGTGACAGTCATAGCTTGCTGTACAGTGAGCAAGGCTGTAATCACTCCCTATCACTTTTACAGCCCATCCTGCTTCATATTTCTGCAGTGTATGCATGCAGCTGTTAGTCAAAATGCCAGTGAGTGATTACAGTGCCTTCACTGTATAGTGAGTAGTGACTGTGACAGCCCCCTGCACCACTCCAGTGACTGGATGAAAGCAGTTCCAGGGAAAATAAAACTACATTTTCTCCCTGTAGCCACTGTAGTGAGTCAGCAAGGCATAATTGTAACACTATTTGCCTGCAGAAAACCCTTTACTTGAAGGTAAATGGAATTTCTGGGGTTTACAGGTTTCCTTTAATGATATGTGCATGCTCAAGTGGTCTCATTATTCATGAGTAGTGGCTCCTCTTCCATCATGGCTGATTAACAGCTCTTCCTAAGCACCGTATCGGCTGCACAAGAATGGGAGGGCTCAGAAATGTAATAGCTCAATACTGGACATGTTCTGCAGTTGAAAACTAGTGCCAAGAACCCTGGTTTATGCCGCCATCAGATAGGGTACCATACGCTTGGTGACAGATTCTCTCTAAATTTGAGTAGTTTTTGGTTTTGTTTTTTTTTAATCATGGAGGCCTGTGGGTGATTAATGTTCAATAGATGGCATCTCACAGACTTATACTATTTTTTGTTTGCTTAACATCTAATGGCCTACAAATTGACATTTGATGGGCTTAGTGACAAGTTAAGAGACGCATTATGCACGTATACATTAAGAATAGTTTTACATTTATACATCTGCGCAAAGATCTTCTAAACATCAGATGTTTTTAAGATCCATAATTTAAGTTAAACTTTATCCAGTCTCATGAATTCCTTCTGGCCTTTAGAATTTTATGTCCTCCTCTGGATCAATAAGGAAAAAAAAAATCAAGAGTTTACACATAACTAGTGATAGGCGAATAGTAACTATTCGTGTTCGGATTATTCGTAATAAATCCATAGCACTATTCCAGTATTCATCACGAATAATGAAGCTAATGCAAGTCAGTGGGAAAACCAAGCATTTTTCTTGTCGTGACGAATACTGGAATAGTACTTGGTATTCGGTATGCATTATCCGATGACAAATACGTACTATTCGCCCATCTCTACACACAACCCTTCGCATCGTCCATATCCTTCACTATTCTTTGGTTGAACTTATTGAGAATGTGTCCCCTTTTTTCAATTATGCTATGCAACTAACGAAGGGAGACATGGGCATTTATTCCAAAAGTAGAGACACTTGCTCCACCGGATGGACACTTTGGATCTATGGTGACATATTGAATTGATTTCCTATCTCTTAATTGACTTAATTATATAGCTGATCAGAATCAGGATACAAGTTACAGATCTTGATGAGTTTTTCTGATATCAGCACTTTAATAGTCTTTAGTCTATTAAATTTGCAATTAAGATTGATTAACAGCAACTTATTGTATATACTGTATGTTCGCGTGTGTGTTTATATGTGTATAATATATAAATTTGTGTTTGTCAAATGGAAACCAACATTAAGGAATGTCTCTATCTTGACCCTACCTTCTGAGTAATAAGCGTACATTTAGACAGGACTATAAATTCTGCTATTGGCTAACCATTTTAGTTGGAAGAACCCCCGAAGGGAAGAAATGACAAAATTGATGGCATAGTCACATTATATGTTTTGTAAGCGTTAGTCAGGAGCACAACCCATGTGTTTTGAGTTCCTTCAGGAAAGTATTTTATCCAACTATTAATAAAACCACTCCTCAGTTTTGCTGAGGGCAAAGAATACAAAATGATGTGTTTCCGAGATGATTGTTCTTGCTTAGGACAAGATGCGGCATGCAGGAGAACATCTGCAGCCAGCCCGTTCTGTATGAGATGGGGCCAAGACTTGTTTGTATCCTGATGCCTGTCATAACATGCAGAGGGCAGAAAGAATACCTACAGTATACTTTCAGAGAAAAGAAATCATACAGTGCATATTGATTTATGTCTGGAAAATGAATGTGCACTCCATTAGTCAATGGATTTGGCAATATCAACTGCTGTTTTTCTTTTGACTTCAGGTCAAAGAGGGATGAGAACTGTGACTACTGTAGACTATTAATCCAGGAGTCATACGGTCAGGGGGCTTTGAGTTAAAACTATGATTTACTATACAAAATTATGATTGTTTAAGGGATCCACATTGCTTAGATGGTGTAATGCTGTCTTATATCTGAAATGTAATATAGGAATGATATTTTCTACACTTGGAATACAGTAGTTTACATAGGGAAAATCCCTGCACTAGTGAAGCTACATTTAGAATAATAATCTACCTATGTACCTACAAAACTCACAATGTTTAGAGCTAAGGGGGTGCTCTGATCTGGAGATGTATTATAACAGACTTAGACCAGGGGTATGTATTGTAGCTTCTATGAATAGTAAATATATAATATATTTATATTTCACTTATATTGTAAGATTGATGGCCTGTCCTTAGGTTAACTGATTAATAACTTAATGATAAGCATCTACCAGAACCTGCCAACAATAGGATGACTAAAGGAGCCATGGATCTAAGTGGTAGACTTTCTCCATGTGGAGAGTACACTGGATATAAGAAAACAAAAAGCGCAAGAATAGAGTCTTATCTGTGAGATACGGTGAACCTGCAACTAAAGGCCCCGTCACACACAACGAGATTGCTAACGAGATCGTTGCTGAGTCACAGCTTCTGTGACGCAGCAACGATCTCACCAGTGATCTCGTTATGTGTGACACCTACCAGCGATCAGGCTCCTGCTGTGAGATCTCTAGTCGTTGCCAAGGTGTCCGGACCATTTTCTTCAAAGGCGATGTCCTGCTGGGCAGGACGCATCGCTGTATTTGACACTGTGTGACAGGGTCACAGTGACTGCTGAGATCGTTATACAGGTCGCTACTGTGACCTGTATCGTTACTGCGTCGTTGGTAAGGTCTGACTGTGTGACATCTCACCAGCGACTTACCAGCGATCCTTATCAGGTCGTATCGTTGTCAGGATCGCTGGTAAGTCGTTGTGTGTGACTGGACCTTTAAGGTTTTGCTCACCTGAGGGGGTTGTGTCAGACACAACCACTGGGAAGAATCTTGGAAAGACTGCTGCTGCAGCCCCCAGTATCAAGAGTACTTTGTGATTGCAAATAGGGGTGGAAACTGTTAAATTGCCGCGCTGCTGAGCAATAAAGATCAACGCTGGATTTTCAATATGGGATTTTATTCAACGTGTTTCGGAGCAACCTTCTTCATCAGGATCATGACATTTAAATGTGATGATTTCTCCGAAATGCATTGAAAAATGTCAGATATCAAAGATCCAGCATTCATCTTTATTGCACAGCAGCACGGCAATTTAACCCTTTCCACCCCTAATTGCGATCCATGTGGAGGGTGACATGGCTGGCATGTCAGTGTAAGGAGGCTTATATGCCGTGCACTGCTCCTCTGGGAAATTAAATATGCAAACTGCCTCTTCAGAGAGGTAGAGGACTTGAACTCTAGTGCCACCTATTGAAAAAAACAATCCTAAAAGTCGACACTATAACGAGTCTTGCCATGTGATGCTATAACACCCAGACCAGAATCTCCATTTACAAACACTGTTTCGGGATATTGCCCCCTTATCAGTGCAAAGTACGAGATCTGACTATTACATGTCATATAAGCCTCCTTACACTAACATGCCAGCCATGTAACTCTCTACATGGAGAAACGTTTCTTCTTAGATCACAGTCTGAGCCTCTCCAACAGCCAAATCCGATCTCATACTTTGCATTGATAAGAGGCCATAACCTGAAACAACCTGTGTGTAAATTGAGATTTTGGTTTGACTTATATATCCTAAGTCATATGGCTGATATATCCTAAGTCATATGGCGAGGCTCATTAAAGGATCGATATTGACTTTTAGATTTGCTACTTCCAATAAGTAGTGCAAGAGTTCAAGTCTTCATCTCTGAAGAGGCAGTTTGCATAAAGGAATCATGGCACTCCGGTGACCACTGCTCCCCTTAGTTGTTTATAGGCACATATGCCTTCTTTTGGTGGTAGTTGTTCCCAATTGTGTAACTTAAAAATTATGGGCCCCAATGCAAAATCTCCAACATGATCCCCATCTATTGCAGGTCTTGAACAGTAGTAGTCTGTTTGTGGGGAATGGGACATTTTGGGCCCCATATGCTACTGGTCCCAGGTGCAATTGCAATCCCTGCACCTATTATAGTTATGCTCCTAGTTTTTCCTAATTTGACAGTTTCCTCCCATCCAAATGAGCTACAGGACCAACGCAGTATGTACTAATAATAATGCAACTAGGCTGGTCATTGGAGATGCATAATCCCAAATACAGTTAGGTCCAGAAATATTTGGACAGTGACACAATTTTCGCGAGTTGGGCTCTGCATGCCACCACATTGGATTTGAAATGAAACCTCTACAACAGAATTCAAGTGCAGATTGTAACGTTTAATTTGAAAGTTTGAACAAAAATATCTGATAGAAATTGTAGGAATTGTACACATTTCTTTACAAACACTCCACATTTTAGGAGGTCAAAAGTAATTGGACAAATAAACCAAACCCAAACAAAATATTTTTATTTTCAATATTTTGTTGCGAATCCTTTGGAGGCAATCACTGCCTTAAGTCTGGAACCCATGGACATCACCAAACGCTGGGTTTCCTCCTTCTTAATGCTTTGCCAGGCCTTTACAGCCGCAGCCTTCAGGTCTTGCTTGTTTGCGGGTCTTTCCGTCTTAAGTCTGGATTTGAGCAAGTGAAATGCATGCTCAATTGGGTTAAGATCTGGTGATTGACTTGGCCATTGCAGAATGTTCCACTTTTTTGCACTCATGAACTCCTGGGTAGCTTTGGCTGTATGCTTGGGGTCATTGTCCATCTGTACTATGAAGCGCCGTCCGATCAACTTTGCGGCATTTGGCTGAATCTGGGCTGAAAGTATATCCCGGTACACTTCAGAATTCATCCGGCTACTCTTGTCTGCTGTTATGTCATCCATAAACACAAGTGACCCAGTGCCATTGAAAGCCATGCATGCCCATGCCATCACGTTGCCTCCACCATGTTTTACAGAGGATGTGGTGTGCCTTGGATCATGTGCCGTTCCCTTTCTTCTCCAAACTTTTTTCTTCCCTTCATTCTGGTACAGGTTGATCTTTGTCTCATCTGTCCATAGAATACTTTTCCAGAACTGAACTGGCTTCATGAGGTGTTTTTCAGCAAATTTAACTCTGGCCTGTCTATTTTTGGAATTGATGAATGGTTTGCATCTAGATGTGAACCCTTTGTATTTACTTTCATGGAGTCTTCTCTTTACTGTTGACTTAGAGACAGATACACCTACTTCACTGAGAGTGTTCTGGACTTCAGTTGATGTTGTGAACGGGTTCTTCTTCACCAAAGAAAGTATGCGGCAATCATCCACCACTGTTGTCATCCGTGGACGCCCAGGCCTTTTTGAGTTCCCAAGCTCACCAGTCAATTCCTTTTTTCTCAGAATGTACCCGACTGTTGATTTTGCTACTCCAAGCATGTCTGCTATCTCTCTGATGGATTTTTTCTTTTTTTTCAGCCTCAGGATGTTCTGCTTCACCTCAATTGAGAGGTCCTTAGACCGCATGTTGTCTGGTCACAGCAACAGCTTCCAAATGCAAAACCACACACCTGTAATCAACCCCAGACCTTTTAACTACTTCATTGATTACAGGTTAACGAGGGAGACGCCTTCAGAGTTAATTGCAGCCCTTAGAGTCCCTTGTCCAATTACTTTTGGTCCCTTCAAAAAGAGGAGGCTATGCATTACAGAGCTATGATTCCTAAACCCTTTCTCCGATTTGGATGTGAAAACTCTCATATTGCAGCTGGGAGTGTGCACTTTCAGACCATATTATATATATATAATTGTATTTCTGAACATGTTTTTGTAAACAGCTAAAATAACAAAACTTGTGTCACTGTCCAAATATTTCTGGAACTAACTGTAGATTGCATTTGATAGTCTTACTTCCTCAGGGGATTATGGTCATAGATTTTTTTTTTCAATATATACACTGAGCAAAAATATAAATGCAATGCTTTTTTGTTTTTGCTTCCATTTTTCGTTAGCTGAAATCAAATATTCAAGACTTTCTACGTATAAAAAAGGCAGTTTACAAATTTTGTCTAAATCTGTGTGATGAGCTCTTCTCCTTTGCCATAATAACCCATCCACCTTACAGGTGTGGTGGATCAAGATGCTGATTAGACAACATGATTATTGCACTGGTGCGCCTTAGGCTGGCCACAATAAAAGGTCACTCTAAAATGTGCAGTTCTACAATATTGACTGGGTTCCAGGGGGATCGGAAGACCAGTCAGTAGATGGTGTGACCACTATTTGCCACTCTGCCATCTGCCCTATACAATGAAAGGTATTCTCTTCATGGATGAATCCTGATTTTCAAAGTGCCAGACGCCATTGATTGTCAGCATTTGCCCACTCATGTAGGTTACAAGGAGCTGCAGTCAGGTGGAGACACTGATGAGCATGACGAGCATCTGATGCTGACAGTTTGTGCAGAAATTGTTTGGTTATGCACCGATTGTTGTAGCAGTTGGCTGGATGGCTGGTCTCAGACAATCTTGGAGGTGAGGATGCTAGATGTGGAGGTCCTGGGCTGGTGTGGTTACACATGGTCTGTGGTTGTGAGGCTAGTTGGATGTAATGCCAAATTCTCTGAAACGCCTTTGGAGATGGCTTATGGTAGAGAAATAAACATTCAATAACTGGGCAACAGCTCTGGTGGACATTCCTGCAGTCAGCATGCTAAATGCACACTTCCTCAAAATTTGTGACATCTTGGGCATTGTGCTGCATAAAAACTGCACATTTTAGAGTGGCCTTTTATTGTGGCTAGCCTAAGGCACACCTGTGCAAAAATCCTGCAAGATAATCGGCATCTTGATATACCACACCTGTGAGGTGGACGGATTAGCTCTGTAAAGTGCTCACTAACACAGATATAGTCACATTTGTGAACAATATTTGAGAGAAAAAAGCCTTTTGTGTATATAGAAAGTTGTTGAATCTTTGTGCTCAGCTAGATATGCTCGGTTGCCAGTATGCTGTGTATTTTCAGTAAAACGTTAATTATTTTAGTCCTAAAACCTTCTTCTTTTTCTTTTATAGTGCTATGTACTTGTTCAGAAGAATTCTTTTGTTTTTTTGTTCACTCATCCATAAATTTAATTTCTACAAGCACTTCACACTATAAGGTTTCTTATTGTAAGAAATCTATTTTCAAGTACCATTTTGCCAAACGTGTATATACTCATTAAACTTGTATTAACTTTTTTTTTCTCTATTAAACCCATACCAAAAATTATCATTATGTTTACTGAATTGTGCTGGGGGTTATGAGTAGAGATGAGCGAACCCATGGAAGTTCGGTTCAGCAGCTTCAGACGAGCCGTACCTCCACTGGTTAGTATGTGGCCTGAACCCAAATGGAAGTCACTGATTGGCAGTTCGAGTCTCTGCCCACATATAGCCAGCCATAAACAGAACACTTTCTGGGTAGGGTTGATGGGGGTTTTCCATTTATTTAATTTTTTGGTGGACACTAATTCTGATCATGCTGCTGTTAACACCGCTCAAACACTGCAAGCTGCTAGCTCCGGGATGAGCACCAAGCGTACCCGAGCACAGCGATAGCGATGCATGCACCAGTGGTCAGCATACATAACGTTTCCAAACTTTTTTTTTTTTAATAAATAAAAAAATCTCTAGTTTGCTCATCTCTAGTTATGAGATACAGTTATGGGGATAAAACCATTGCCCATGTTATATATACAGTAGGTGTGAGACATAAATCTTTTAAAAAGTATATGAAAAAATTTGATTTAAAATTGTTCATTATTTTTAGTAAAAAAAATTACCCTTATTTCCACCTATTCTACAAGAACAGTACTGTATATAGAGATGTATCTATACTACCTTAGTGCAGTATCCCTGTAGAGGAATATTATTTATACCTTTGGGCAGAGAAAATCCTCATTTGCTGAACAGTGTAACCATGGACTCACTGCAAACCTTTGTCTGCTCTGATACAAGTTGTCACTTTGAATCCTCGGAAAGACCACAGATCAAGAAAAGTAGATAATTGATATGTAAAGGAATCTCCTGAGCACAGACAGATGCCAGGTCCCCTCCTACAATGGCCTGAGATAGACTAGTGGAATCTACACAGGGAGAGAAAACATCATTGTAGGATTAGGAGTTGGAAACATGGCATTTGACCTACATAAGTATTGCCGCAAATCTTCCTTGGTCGGCTCCACTCCCACCGAAGCCCCTGTGCGGCTGACATGGCTGTACATTCAATATCTTCCCCAGTATCTTTAGCTCCCAGAATCGCTTTAGACTAAAACTTTAATATTTTGAATGCTTATTTTATGATTTGATTTCATTAAATATCCTTTATTTTGCATCTAACAAATAATTCTGCTGGTTCCTTGCACTGTCTGTATTTACTTGAACACGTCTCGGAACTGTTGATTTTAGCTGTCTTTTGTAAGGTACATGAGTGGGAAGGAAAAAAGAAATCTCTCTGAATGATGTCAAATGTTTGTGTTTTGTTAACTCTATTCCATGTTGTTTTTAAAGAAGTCATGCAACACATTTGGGCTTGGTACCATGTATTGTTTAGTTGGCTTTCTTTGCCATAGGCAAGTACAGAATTTTGGCGGGCCCACCTACTTCATGTTGCCCCATATTATTACTTAAAATGTCTAGACAGATGTAAGGAACCATAACAAGGGAGGAGTATTAAACTGTGTGTTTTTAAGGTAAAAAAAGAAAAGGAAAAACAGTTGTGACAAGGAATTCTGTTTTTCATGGCTTTTAAAATAGCCTTTATTACAAACATGATCTAAAAAGGATAAGGATGAATTATTGAATCAAGTCAACTTTTCATATGTAATTATGAGTTAGGGACAGGAAGAATGCAGCACCTATATGGAGAAGAACCCTGTGCCAAGAGTGCGTGAATAGAAATATTGTCCTTAATGGATAATATATTGTTTTCTTTAGTCTACCAGATGCATATGCAATCCCCCGTAGGCTGCAGTAATATGTAGCACATACATTGTGGGCCCACTTGTTCACGCATAGTGACAGCAGTAGGGCCTTTTAATTGCAATGATATATCACTATACTAGAATTGCTTAAGCTGCTGTAATCTTTGTATACTTTAACAGCTATAAACATTAATAAGCTTATCTGGACATTACAGCCTCTGTATCACTATTCTAAAAGTGAGCAACACTTTGTGCAAACTGTGGAAAGAATTACTGGTAAATGCAATAGTGGGATAATTGAAAATCATTCACAGGGTAATTAGGCTGGGTCTGTTTTGTCCAATTTTTGTGCCCACTATTTTGTAATTTCGCTGCAGTCCATTGTGTACCTTTTGAATGTGATTTTTACTATTCCATTTACACATCACAGGTAGAATTAGCTTGGTGACTCTCTAGGGCAGGGGTCCCCAACCCGTGGATCGGGAGCTACATGTGGCTCTCAGACCCATGATCTGTGGCTCGCAGCTATCTGCCAGTTAGGTGCATTTGCACCAGGTCTTGCAAACCGCTATCAAGAGCAGATCTCCAGATGGTGACATTTGTAAGTCCTAAGGTGGTGTCACACACAGCGACGACGACAACGACGTCGCTGCTACGTCACCATTTTCTGTGACGTTGCAGCGACGTCCCGTCGCTGTCGCTGTGTGTGACATCCAGCAACGAGCTGGCCCCTGCTATGAGGTCGTTGCTCGTTGCTGAATGTCCTGCTTCATTTTTTCGTCGTCGCTCTCCCGCTGTGAAGCACACATCGCTGTGTGTGACAGCGAGAGAGCGACGAAATGAAGCGAGCAGGGAGCAGGAGCCGGCGTCTGGCAGCTGCGGAAAGCTGTAACCACTGTAAACATCAGGTAACCAAGGGAAGACCTTTCCCTGGTTACCCGATATTTACCTTCGTTACCAGCCTCCGCCGCTCTCACGCTGCCAGTGCCGGCTCCTGCTCTGTGCACATGTAGCTGCAGTACGCATCGGGTAATTAACCCTATGTGTACTGTAGCTAGGAGAGCAAGGAGCCAGCGCTAAGCAGTGTGCGCGGCTCCCTGCTCTCTGCACATGTAGCGACGTTATGATCGCTGCTGCGTCGCTGTGTTTGACAGCTAAGCAGCGATCATAACAGCGACTTACAAGGTCGCTGTTACATCACAGAAAATGGTGACGTAACAGCGATGTCGCTGTCACTATGTGTGACACCAGCTCTACACAGAAGAGCAGATAAGAATCGAGGTAGGAACCCCTGGATATTGGTATACTGCCTCAGTGTAGTGATTTCTGTGGAAAAGCTTTGGCTGTCATTATACTGATAATGGGAGCTATGAAAGTGTCACTACTGTAAGAGGGTGCAAGCTAAATATGGCTCGCGACTCTTTCTCTCAGAGCTGAATGTGGCTTGTGACCCTCTTTCAGAGCTGGATGTAGCTCGCGACTTTCTCTTAGAGTGGAATATAGGTCGCAACCCTTTCTCAGAGCTGAATGTGGCTCACAATTTTCTCTCAGAGCTGAATGTGGCTCACGATTTTCTCTCAGAGCTGGATGTGGCTCACGATTTTCTCTCAGAGCTGAATGTGGCTCACGATTTTCTCTCAGAGCTGAATGTGGCTCACGATTTTCTCTCAGAGCTGAATGTGGCTCACAATTTTCTCTCAGAGCTGGATGTGGCTCACAACCCTCTCTCAGGGCTGATTGTGGCTCGTGACCCTCTCTCAGAGCTGAATGTGGCTTGTGATTCCCTCTCAGAGCTGAATGTGGCTATCAAGGTCAAAACGTTTGGGAGCCACTGGTCTAGAGAGAATGGTGTCTGGCAGGAACCCAATGATAGGCAATGGTAGATATTTGGCAGGATGAGCAGCTGGCTTTGCAAGACAGATTGGGGAAAAAGGAGTAGATGCCCTCAATTTAAATATTAAAGTGTACCTATCATTTTAACTTTATATTCTGAACTGTGCAAACGTTTTAGGCAGATGTGGAAATATTGCCGCAAATCAAGAATCCTTAAGTTAACAATTCTATTTTTCGTCAATTATCAAAATGTAAAGTGAATGAATAACAGAAAAATCTAAATATAATCAATATCTGATGTGTCTACACTTCCACTTCAAAGGAGAATCAAGGCATCAACTCTTCTAGGTACAATGGAACAAAGTTTTTGAAGGAACTCTGCAGGGAGATTGTTCCAAACATGTGGTTGAACTAACCCCAAATGTTCTGTGGATGTAGGCTTGTGCAAATCCTTCTCTTCATATAGTCTACAACACTCAATGATGTTGAGAGCAGAGCTATATGGAGGCCGTATTATTTTCTACTTGTTCTGCTGTACACTGAAAATGGTTCTTTATAGATTTGTAGAAAATCAAAGGTCTGTCTGATGGTATTGCATGATGGATAGGTATCTGACTGCACTTCTCAGCACAAAGGACACCATTAATTCTGACCAAATCCTCAACTCCATTTGCCGAAATACAGCCACAAACTTGCAAGGAACCTCCTCTACCATGCTACACTGTTTCCTGCACACACTCATTATTGTACTGTCTCAAGACCTTCAGTGAACAAACTGCCTTCTATTACAGCCCGATATTTCATGCTTTCACTTATCAGTCTAGAGCACCCGCTGCATTATCACTGCACACCAGTTACTATGTTTCCATGTATACTTCATTAACTTTAGTTACTTGTTTCCATGTCGAAGACATGGCTTTCGGCCACAATCTTCCCATGAAAACAATTTCTGTCCAGACTTCTCCGAATTAGATGGGTGTAGCAGGGTCTCACAGTTTGCTGCAAGTTCTAAGCTGATGACAATATTGGACATTTTCCAATTTTAAAGGGAAATATGATGTGGTTTTCATCTGCTGCCCTTTCTTTGTCTGACCAAAGTGCCTATGGTTCTCAGTGTTGTACATTTGTGTCCAGTGCTGAGAAATATAGGCAGATACTTATACATCATGCAAAGCTCATCAGGGTGGTATTAGATTGACTGAAAATTTATTCTGCAGTAGGACAACATCACTAAATATACAGCCAATGTCATTAAGAACTGTCAGGAGTAATGAAAGTGATGATATGCCCGACCCCCACAGAGTCCTGATCTCAACATCGAGTCTGTCTGGAATGATATGTAAAAATAGAAGGATTTGCACAAACTTACATCCACAAAAGATCTGTGGTTAGTTCTCCAAGATGTTTTAAACGACATACCTGCTGATTTTTTTATTTATTTTTTTAAACCTGTGTGAGTGCACCTAGAAGAATTTGTACTTTGATGTTCTAAAGCCAAGGGGTGGTCATGGCAAATCCCTTTTGCAATTGCTTACCAAAGATGTCCTAGATGTACTCAATATTAGACTTGGCTGGATACACTGCAGGTTATGGTAGCACATTTAAACCAAGCAGTCTAACAATAGCACAAGCGACATGTAGATTGGTGTTGTCATGATAAAAAAAAAAAAAGTCTACAGTGACGTTTTGGAGACATGACTGTTACATTGGTTCCACAAAGGAATCTTTGCAACACTGAGCAGATGGTGGAATGGATTGAAGACTCGAGTGGTCTAGCTACCATACATTATGCCACACTATAATCCCAGGAGTAGGATTGGTGTGATGGTCCATCATGAAAGCCTCTTCGTGGAATTGCCCACTTAATTTATACACCATTTCCACAGATATAATTTCATCTAAGACAAAAATGGGAGTCATCGTTGAAAAGGATAGATCTCCATTCCAGTCTCCAATGAATTGAAGCCTCCACATCTGCAAACCACTTGGAAAACGTCAAACTGTTTTCACAAGAAAACGTCACACTGGTCCTACTCCCAGGAATATGGTCTATGGGTCATAGTGTACAGTAGCTGGGCCATTCCTGTCTTTATTCCAGGTACATGTCAATCTGTATTACATTGATTTCTTGGTGGAAACAGTGATAAGGTCATGCCTCCAAAGTGTCCCAGGGGCTGTTTTGCAAAATGAAAAAGGTCAAGCTTGTGCTACTATGTACCGTATTTTTCGCTTTATAAGACGCACTTTTGTTCCCCCAAATTTTGGGGGAAAGTAGGGGGTGCGTCTTATAAGCCGAATATACGGGGGGGGAGGGGGGGTGGTATATATATATGTACCCTGCAGCGTCCAGGGGAGGTGGGGGCAGCAGCTCTGGAGCACAGTGGAACGCTGCGGGCTGCTGCCTTTGATCTCCTGCACCCGCTCATATAATATGCACAGCCGCTGTCCATCTCCAATGGTGCTGAAATCGCACGCAGTGAGGGGCTGGTGAGCGGTGCATATTATATGAGCCTGCGTCCCAGTGTGATCGCACATGCCCACCCCTGTGTTAGATTTGGCCCCCAGGCTGCTGCTCATTCTAAAATAAAAAATCTTTACTCACCCTGCAGCGTTTCTCCTCGTGCCCCTGCTTCCAGTGTGATCAGGCAAGCAGAGATCTCAGCCTGCTGTGCCGATCACATGACCGCACTGACAACCAGGAAGTAAGGAAGAACAGAAGCACGGAGCAGACAGGAGGGAGCTCAGCACTGCAGGAGATAAGGAAAGAGGGGTTTATTTTACTTTGGGCAGCAGCCTAGGGGCCATATCTGACACAGGGGGACTTGTGCGATCTATAGGGGCCCATGGGCAGCACTATGGGGGCGATATCTGACACAGGGGGACTTGTGCGATCTATAGGGGCCCATGGGCAGCACTATGGGGGAGATATCTGACACAGGGGGACTTGTGCGATCTATATAGGGGCCATGGGCAGCACTATGGGGGCGATATCTGACACAGGGGGACTTGTGCGATCTATAGGGGCCATGGGCAGCACTATGGGGGCGATATCTGACACAGGGGGACTTGTGCGATCTATATAGGGGCCATGGGCAGCACTATGGGGGCGATATCTGACACAGGGGGACTTGTGCGATCTATAGGGGCCATGGGCAGCACTATGGGGGCGATATCTGACACAGGGGGACTTGTGCGATCTATATAGGGGCCATGGGCAGCACTATGGGGGCGATATCTGACACAGGGGGACTTGTGCGATCTATATAGGGGCCATGGGCAGCACTATGGGGGCGATATCTGACACAGGGGGACTTGTGCGATCTATAGGGGCCATGGGCAGCACTATGGGGGCGATATCTGACACAGGGGGACTTGTGCGATCTATAGGGGCCATGGGCAGCACTATGGGGGCAATATCTAACACAGGGGGACTTGTGCGATCTATAGGGGCCATGGGCAGCAGCATGGGGGCGTTATCTAACACGGGAACGTGTGCAATCCATAGGGGACCATAGGCAGCACAGGGGAACGTGTGCCATCACAAGGGGGCTATATTCAATATAAGGGGGCCATATCCAGATTAAGGGGGCTAATTTTAGGATGGGGGGCTATGAGGGACATATACCCTATATGATTTGTTAGAGGGACACTGGCATTATAAGATGGACCCCATTTACCATTAAAAAAAAAAATTCTCTTTTCCTTCACCAAATTTGGGGGTGCGTCTTATAATCAGGTGCGTCTTATAAAGCGAAAAATACGGTATGTATGAATATGTATATGCTAATACGTATGTATGTGTTATATATATAAAATATAATTAGGCTTTTTTGTTATAAAGTGTTGTATTGTGCAGTGAGAGCGTGTAGTCTAGTTAGATCAGTGTTATCCAGCCTATAATCAGACGGTTCCTAATTGGTAATTGGTTGATGAGCCATAGCATTTTTCATAGAAGAGGGAAAGGGTTTAATAGCTGATTACTGGCAGCACCACTGGGACAATAGTCTTAATTCAAACACATATTTTATTACCAGTTAAGTGTTTGATATTGTAGTGTACAGGTGCAGCATAAGTGTCTTCTATTCACAGTACCCCAATTTTGCACAAATCGATCAATTGATCTTTCAGTCTTGCAGCATATAATCATTCCCAGGCTACTGATTTGGATTGTTTAACAGTCTTTTTAGGTTGAAGGTAGCTATAAGGGGCACTTTGCACACTACAACATCGCAAGCCGATGCTGCGATGTCGAGCGCGATAGTCCCCGCCCCCGTCGCAACTGCAATATCCTTGTGATAGCTGCCGTAGCGAACATTATCGCTACGGCAGCTTCACATGGACTCACCTGTCCTGCGACCGTCGCTCTGGCCGGCGACCCGCCTCCTTATTAAGGGGGCGGGTCGTGCGGCGTCACTGCTACGTCACACGGCAGGCGGCCAATAGGAGCGGAGATGAGCGGGATGTAAACATCCCGCCCACCTCCTTCCTTCCGCATATCCTACGGAAGCCGCGGTGACGCCGGTAGGAGATGTTCCTCGCTCCTGCGACTTCACACACAGCGATGTGTGCTGCTGCAGGTGCGAGGAACAACATCGGACCGTTGCGTCAGCGTAATTATGGATTTCGCCGACGCTGCACCGATGATACGATTACGACGCTTTTGTGCTCGTTAATCGTATCATCGAGCCTTTACACACTACAATGTCGGAAGTACGTCATTTTCAATTTGACCCCATCGCACCTGCGATGTCGTAGTGTGCAAAGCCCGCCTACGTCCAAGTTCAACCTATAGCCTAACATGTCAGTCTAGAGGGAGATAAAAACCCCATGAGACACATGCTAATAGCTTGATATTAGGGGGGGATTTCTTCCGGACTCCACAAACGGCAACCAGACTAATTCCCTGGATCAAGTAGTGTAGTTACGACGTCGGAAGATTTGTGTTGGGTATTCTGACTATGGACTGATTATCACCAAGCAGCTGCATAATTATAATAGGTGCAGGGGTTGCAATTAATTAATATTAATATTTATTCATTTATATAGCGCTATTTATTCCACAGCGTTTTACATACATTGGCAACACTGTCTCCATTGGGGCTCCCAATCTAAATTCCCAATCAGTATGTTTTGGGTGTGTTGGGGGAAACCGGAGTACCCGGAGGAAACCCACGCAAACACGGGGAGAACATACAAACTCCTTGCAGATGGTGTCCTTGGTGGGATTTGAACCCAGGACCCCAGCTCTGCAAGGCTGCAGTGCTAACCACTGAATTGCACCTGATCCCTGGAGCCTAGGGTACCCAAAAGGACCCTTTAGGCTCATATGAAAAGACCAATGCCTGCAACAATTGGGGGCCTTGTTTGAGCTTCTGATTTAGGACCCATGAGCTTCATTATGCCACTGCCACCAAGCTGTGATAATGCTATGTAGCTTCACCACATATGATTGCGTGTCATATGGTTTCTTAACAATTGAACAGTTTTGTGAACAGAAAAATCTGTTGCAGAATCTAATAACTGAGAAATGAAGATATGACATTTGTTATCTTGGTCGTTTAGTCCATCTTTTAATGAACCCCATTACCAATATTATGTGCTACTTTTATCTAATTTCTTGGGGCCATGCCATCTTGAGAAATGATGAATATGTAAAATACAGCAAATGTTGAACTGTGTGAAATGTAGAAATGTAAAGGCTAGATAAGCATGTTTGTGTGTGCGTACTGCAGATGAGACAGATTTTGAAGACATGACGATACATGTGAAATATGCAGCAGGCAAGACCAGAGGCGCCGTAAAGCTTGATTACTGTATAGTGCGCAGTTGGGACTTGCCTTTCTCCTGTGGCCTACAGCATTATGTAGAAATTGGGACGCTGAGACTCGTTCCAAAATGCTGCCTGATCAGACCTGCCCATGTTGGGAAAAAGTGTTTGAAGTAAACAGGGGAATTACTCACTCTATAATGATGTGTTTTACTGGCAGAGATAATACTTTGATAGACTTATAGAATTGATATTATACTGTGATAAATTATATAACCCAGAAGTGGAGCAAGCTTTCCACACCCTGTGGAGCGTAGGCAAGTATTGCTAAAGAGTATTGCAATGAGGGGGTTTTCACGCGCCCCGAAAAATAACATTGCACAATGTTGGCATAAGACCGTGTAGCATGTGTATGGGAATTGTGTTTTGACTGGTCAGACACCATTATTCCTGGAAGGAAGTGTCTAGTCAAACAACACTTTTTGATTCCGGAAACTAATAAGAATTAGGTGGCGGATTATCTTCCCTTTGTGCTTCTGATCTTAGATAGTCTTCCTCTTTTTTTTTTTCAGAAGTCTTCATCGACATATGCTTTGATAATTAGGATGCATTTAGAAAGAAATATAATCTGGAGTTTTTTCCGACTTCCATTTAATCTTTGAAATCCAGTCAGTGTTTTTGCCGCAGATTTAGCCGATGCAGCGGCCGGATGGAACGTTGCCTGGCACGTTTTTTTGTCCAGCAAAAAAAAACCGCATTGCGCCGCATCCGGATGATGCGGCGCAATTTGCAATGCATGCCTATGGACGCCGCATGCGTTTTTTTCCACTGCGCATGCTCAGTAGCGTGCCGCAAGTGGCAAAAACCGGACGCGCCGCATGTAAAAAACATATGCAAAGGATGCGGTATTGTCGCCGCATCCGTTGCATAGGTTTTAGAGCCGGATTGGCCAGCTCTGCTAAAACCGGAGGTGTGAAAGCAGCCTTATAGACACATCATGAGGTCATGTATCAATATAGTTTTTTATCCAGCACCTTTTAATGTTCCCTGTAAATCTCTAATGTATATCTGATAATGTGATATCTATTATTATGCATGTTTTATATAGCGCCTTCATATTCTGTAGTGCACACTCTAAATCCCCCTATCAGTATGTTTTTGGAGTGTGGGAAGAAACAATACAACCCGGAGGAAACCCACATAAATACAAACTCCTTGCAGATGTACTTGGTGGGATTTGAACCCAGGATCCCAGTGCTGCAAATCAACAGTGCTAACCACTGAGCCACCGTAGCTGTAAATCTATATAAACTCTTGATGCACCTACTTGTTGGGTTAAAACTGCTGTACATAATATGACTGAGTTTTCTAACAGATCTTCTATGTTTTACTGAGTACTCAGAAATGAGTACCTAGCCCAGCCCAATCTATGGGAAATATGTTATACAGCAAAAGGAGCTGTGCAGATTAACATATTGATTGTTGGGGAAAGAATAGATCATAACGCGCAAAAGTTACAAGTCCTAAGAGTCCTTTGAGAGTTTCTACTGAATGATTAACTAATACAAAGGACCGGCACTTCAAATCTTCTGGAATATTTTTGCTTTATTCCATCATATCATACAGGTGTAAAATATCTACTGAATGATTGACAGCTTTCCCTGTACAAGTGAACATAAAGAAATGGCTAAGTCATTAAGTAAGACTGCCCAAAATGCTAAATTGTTTAACAATCTGCAGGTATGATGTATAGGATTAATTTTGTAATAAAATCCATATATTCTTTTCATCACAACTTCAGAGCCAAATTCTTAATTCTGCTGGTTTTCTTTTACTGGAAGTCAATGCGTTATGGAAATGTAGTTGAGTTGCACAAAGCCACGGTATTAGATGACCTAACTGACAGCATACAGCAGCATGTACAAGGTTCCGGCCGGTGGTGATTTTCAATGTCAGATTTTAATGTATTTATTAGAAAAAAAATTAATTATAAACGGTTATGTATGAATGTAGGAAATGTGAGAATCTCTCAAAATTGGCACAAACAGAGGAAAGCAAAATTTAGTAAATTTGGGGAACTTTGTAATGCAGAAATGGTCTGGTTTTCGTGAATTGCAGCTGCTTCTTTTTCTGCTTGGGGCTTTACTAGCCATTAGCATTATGAAGCTTCGGCCCAGTCACTGTTTGCTACCAACTTTGTCTAGTCAGCAAAGAAAAGACTGTAATAATCACTTCTGTGAAGGCGGCCCCAACCAGGTCTTCATCAGGTCTTATGCTTTTATTTAGTTACAGCAGGGTATGTTTTCACATTTTTTCCCTTGGTTTCTCTTCATCAGGTCTTCTGTAGCTTTTTAGCACTTAATACACTATATTATCAGGAGGATACACTACCTTATCAAGAGGAATTTTAGTGTTCACAAAGTACCATACTGTAATTTAAGTGCAAATTTATTTGAGCAATAGAACTATAAAGGGGTTATCCCGTCTTGGGAAAATAAAAAATCAGTAATTGATATAAGCTAACAACAAAACGCAATCAATGAAGAGAGTAATCCGGCATCCAAGAGCCATAAAAGTAGAAATATTATTGTAGACAAATTAAAAACTTTAACTCCATAAGAAAAAAGGTAAACGTACAATGGCCAAAAATATCCAAGTTCACACAAACGCATTTCGGACAATGAGTAAGGACAGTCCAAAACGCGTTAGTGTGAACTTGGATATTTTTGCCCATTGTACTTTTTCCTTTTTCATTTGGATTGAATTTTTTTTTAATGATTCTACAATAACATTTCTACTTTTATGGATCTCAGATTCCAAATTACTCTCTTCGTGGATTAGTTTCTCGGTGTACATTTGCGGAATCCGCTGCACGATTCCATAGATGGGTGAGCTGACTGATTCTGTTTGATTCTTGTTGAAAGGATACAATCTCCTGCTGATCCAACCAGGAACCTCCGAAGGTCCTCCCGTTCTCATGAGACCTGTCCTGACGCTGTTCCAGCACATCGGTGGCCTCCCCACTCAGGTGCTGTATTTCTAACATCTCCACTCAATGACGGGAGGAATGATGCCAGTGGTATGGCACATAATCACTCAGTCCACTGGGGTGGTGGAACAGTCACAAGTTGGGAGAACTGAGCTAGAGTGGTGGAAAACTGAATAGATGAATTTTTTATGGCATTTGCTGCTGTTTTTATTACTTTTCATAAAAGAAATAACTCCTGTAAAATGTTAAACTATGTTTTATAAATGGAAATGTTTTTAGACTACCATTTTCTTATGCATTTACACTTTCAACTCTCGATTTACGAAATCCACCACCCTGACCTATTCTTTCCAGTTTTCCCTGTGAACTTCACATGATTTTCCATGGTAGTGGGATAGATGTAATCCAGACACTGCTGACTCATTGTACAGCTCAGACTCCAGACTGACAACTCTTCCCCTGAGCAATCCATTCTAAATGGATCCACTACATTTATCTATGATTACTACATTTGTCTTTTAATAAGAGGGAAAGGTTTATGAGGACTTTCTTCTTACAATACACCTTGAGGAGAAGCAAGTGTCGTAATTGTGGCATCAGCCTTGGTCTTGGGTTCCCAGCCTATGATGTGGATGCACAAGTGTTTGATCTTAGAAAATTATACTCTGCGCCTTTTTGAGCCTTAAAAACGCTAACAAGTGCCGGACTACAAGCTTTTAGCTGCCCCTTTAATTGAAGCTGGAAGTTATCAAGAGAAATGTATAGCATCTATGTAAACCATCGATAAAGTAATAACTTTAAATGCACATCATTATTGACGGTATTATACTATAGCTATTAGAAATAACAAGGTCCACCCCACAAAATGTAAAAAAGCAATGAGTTTTAATAACCGTGCTTGAAAATCAAAAGGCATTAGCCTTACGCATAAGCGTTTTTGATCAATTGTTTATAGGGTGGTAATAAAGAATACATAGCAGCTGTACTGCACTATGGTTGAACTCTATGCCGTCTAATTGTATGTATATCTATATTATTTACCTTCAGCCTCCATCATTTTCGGGTTAAGCGTTACTGTTGATATAATTATGTTATCCTTGGTGATTTTGTACATTACTCAACTTTCTTAGGCGTGCCGGTTAATATTGAGTGATCGGCAGCCATGTTGTTGCCTGAAGCATTACTGATTATTATAAATTTATGCATGAAGCATTACCTTAATATCTTTCTGAATCCTGTTTGCATTTTTAATAATGTTGGTTTATAAACAAATGCATGCCATGCTTTGGAACTTCAACTTTTTATACAATGCAAGATTGTGGTGTTCACTTTCATACTCTTGAAGCATTTTTTTTTTTTTCTATTTCCCAATTCGTTAGATAGCAGTAATGTATGTACTTACCGGTTGTTGCCTTCTGCCATTTCTAACACTGTTCTAGTCCAGTCCTGCATCATGTGATCACATTTGTGACTAGCCGGCTCACACTCTGTGTGGACCAGAAATCACTTCCTCAATTTAAGTCTATGAGACTCCGCTTCTCTATTACTGTAAGTCTGAGACTCCGCTTCTCTATTACTGTAAGTCTGAGACTCTGCCCCTCTATTACTGTAAGTCTGACACTCTGCCCCTCTATTACTGTAAGTCTCAGACACTGAGACAAACCATCTCGATTGGGTTCAGGTCTAGTGACCTGTGGAGACCAGGTCATCTGGTGTAGCACCCCATCACTCTCCTTCTTAGTCAAATAGCCCTTACAAAGCCTGGAGGTGTGTTTGGGGTCATTGTCCTGTTGAAATATAAATTATGGTCCAACTAAACGCAAACCGGTTTGAATAGCATGCCGCTGCAAGATGCTGTGGTAGCCATGCTGGTTCAGTATGCCTTCAATTTTGAATAAATCCCCAACAGTGTCACCAGCAAAGCACCCCCACACCGTCACACCTCCTGCTCCTCCATGCTTCACGGTGGGAACCAGGCATGTAGATCCATCCGTTCACCTTTTCTGCTTTTCTGCGTCGCACAAAGACACGGTGGTTGGATCCAAAGATCTTAAATTTGGACTCATCAGACCAAAGCACAGATTTCCACTGGTCTAATGACATGCCTTGTGTTCTTTAGCCCAAATAAGTCTCTTATGCTTGTTGCCTGTTCTTAGCAGTGGTTTCCTAGCAGCTATTTTACCATGAAGGCCTGCTGCACAAAGTCTCTTCTTAACAGTTGTTCTAGAGATGTGTCTGCTGCTAGAACTCTGTGTGGCATTGACCTGGTCTCTAATCAGAGCTGCTGTTAACTTGCGATTTCAGAGGCTGGTGACTCGGATAAACTTATCCTCCGCAGCAGAGGTGACTCTTGGTCTTCCTTTCCTGGGGCGGTCCTCATGTGAGGCAGTTTCTTTGTAGCGTTTGATAGTTTTTGCCACTGCACTTGGGGATACTTTCAAAGGTTGCCCAATTTTTCGTACTGACTGACCTTCCTTTCTTAAAGTAATGATGGTCACTCGTTTTTCTTTACTTAGCTGCTTTTTTCTTGCCATAATACAAACTCTAACAGTCTATTCAGTAGGACTATCAGCTGTGTATCCACCAGACTTCTGCACAACACAACTGATGGTCCAAACCCCATTTATAAGGCAAGAAATCCCACTTATTAAACCTGACAGGGCACACCTGTGAAGTGAAAACCATTTCCGGTGATTACCTCTTGAAGCTCATCAAGAGAATGCCAAGAGAGTGCAAAGCAATAATCAAAGGAAAAGGTGTCTACTTTGAAGAACCTAGAATATAAGACATATTTTCAGTTGTTTCACACTTTTTTAAGTATTTCATTCCACATGTATTTATTCATAGTTTTGATGCCTTCAATGTGAATCTACATCAGAGTCATGAAAATAAAGAAAACTCTTTGAATGAGGTGTGTCCAAACTTTTGGTCTGTACTGTAAATCTATGAGACTCCGCTTCTCTATTACTGTAAGTCTATGAAACTCTGTGCCTGTATTAATAGAAGTTTGAGACTCAATTCCTCTATTACTGTAAAGGCCCTGTCACACGCTACAATATATCTAACAATATGTCGTCGGGGTCACGGAATTCGTGACGCATATCCGGCATCGTTAGAGATGTCGTAGCGTGTGACAGCTCCGAATGACTGTTAACGAGCAAAAATACTCACCTTATCGTTGCTCGTTTACACGTCGTTCATTTTCATAATGTCGTTTCTCCTTCTGTGCGCCGGTTGTTCATCGTTCCTGAGACAACACACATCGCTCCGTGTGACACCCCGGGAACTACGAACACAGCTTACCTGCGTCTCGCCGGCAATGCGGAAGGAAGGAGGTGGGCGGGATGTTACGTCCCACTCATCTCCGCCCCTTCGCTTCTATTGGCCGGCCTCTGTGTGACGTTGCTGTGACGCCGAATGTCCCTCTCCCTTCAGGAAGAGGATGTTCACCGCCCACAGCGACGTCGTTAGGGAGATAAGTACGTGTGACAGGGGGTTAACGACTTTGTGCGCCACGGGCAACTAATTGCCCGTGACGCACAAACGACGGGGGCGGGTGCGATCGCTCTTGCGATCACACGATATATCGGCGCGTGTGACGCCGCCTTTAGTCTGAGAATCCACTCCTCTATTAATGCAAATCTATGAGACTCCGCTCCTCTATTACTGTAAATCTATGAAACTCAGCGGCTGTATTAATTTAAGTCTATGAGACTCAGCTCCTCTATTACTGTAAGTCTGAGACTCAGCTCCTATATTAATGTAAATCTATGAAAATCAGCTTCTCTATTAATGTAAGACTATGAGATGCTGCTCCTCTATTAATGTGTCTATGATAGCCTTATTCCAATGGTCCACTGTATGAGCCAGCAAGAAAGAGCAGTGGTCATGTGATGCAGGAGGGAAAGAGTGGCAAATAACAAGTTTAATGATTGCACTGTACAAACATTACTGCTATCTAATTGATACAATGAAAAATCGGTACAATAAAAAAAATCAAAATGATTGTTCACCAGTTGAAGTTTGACAAACAAATGATTGTTTTAACCAGTCAATGACATGCTTTCAGTGTAAGCAGTTATGTTGGTCCTGTTGAATATCTTTGTCCTATACTTAGTAGTTCATAAAAGATCTATCAGTAAAAAAAAGAACATTCCCTTTAAGAATGTTCATCTTTTTCATTGAATGTGTAATGGCTAGAATAAACTGAAATGTTTATAACTGTGCTGACAATCATATCTAGGATGAATATTCCTGCAATGATTATTCAGCATCAGCCTACTTCTGTCTATTGTGTATTGCAACCTTGCAGGCTTCTTGGCTACATATAGGCTCAAATGCACCATTTTTACTTTTTCACACTGTTGGCAGGGGCCATGATGCATGCAGCGGCCGTGAGGCTCCTGACCTGACCTTGGCATGCGCCCATGTGGCTGCCGTGTGCAGGTCGAGAGACTGAAGCCGCTCTGTCCATCATGGTCAATGCTCGAACTGTGACAGACAGACGTGAATCTAGCCAAGTGTAATCCTGGTCAGTAGGATCCATCAGGTACCAGTGGTATCAGTTCTATGATGGAGTCCACAGAGAGTTGTGGCTTCTGATAAAACCGGCAAGCTCAAGTGAACACAACCCTAGGTCTGTAGAAATCATTTAATTTTATGTGTAAAATACACTTGTCTTGACACTATTATTTTGTTTTCTATGTAAACTGCTGATCCTGTCATGGTTCATGCCGGTAGTGTACAGTCTACCGTACTGCACTCATACCATTACTTCTGTCAGGAGAGCAGTCCATAGACAGCATGCAGTACCGCACAGAATTAGCTTTGTACTTTTATGTGATATCCAAGTGTCTCCAAAGAGCTTATTCCTTTTCATTTGTACCCTTCCTCTGTTTATTTAGTTGGTTGGCAGTGATGTAACAAGCATAGCCGACTGTATTATGCATTCCTCTTGCTTAATGGACTGAATGGTTTACCTTTTCAAACACTTCTTTTCTTCCTCCGTTCTGTCCATATATATAGCCTGAAGGCATACATGCCAAAGAAACTGAAGTATGCAGTTCCCTCCCTCCAACCTTTTTCTTTTTAATTTCTATGTAAACTGAACTATGTTTGACTAGAGGTAGTTATCGGGTTTTTCCTATTATTCTTTCTTTTCATTTCTACTGGGGCAGCGTGGCTGGAACGTGGCCCAAAACCTCAGGGCGAGGCATAGCCCCCGGGGCAGTCAGCCAGGCAGGAGGTGCTGCAATTACAGGCACACGACAGCCCCATCCCTCCCTCCAACTTACACTTGGAAACTTGGAAGCTTTAACGTTTTATCTGAGCTGATATTGTGCAACCCACAAGTGATACTCCTTTCCTTAGGAACCTGTGTTCATAGAGTACTAACTTCTGAAAGAAACCGAAGGCAATGAACACGATTCCGATGCAATCTAAAATGTCTAGTGTGCTCCAGACAATAATGAAATGATGGATTGACATAAGCTTTTAAGATGGACATCTCAGGTCTCCTGGACCACCTTCTTCTGGTCTCACTACTCCAAAGCTCTGTGGAACCCTGGATGTCAGCCACAAACTAACCTATACTTAGTGAGGACAAGATAATAATATAGAATATGGTGACCTATAGTATAAAAAGTGTATTCTAGATTTTTGCTTACAAGCACTACATGTCTGAGTAGAGATGGGGATATTACTCTTAGTACTATGATGCAGCAATTATGTAAAAGTATGCCTTGCTCTCGGCACCATGCATTCATTGGAATCCCCTAAGATTAAATATGTGCAGAGTAGACAACAATGTACTGATTTGCTCAAACTGTGCCTGAGGATATAGCTCTTCACCTTAGTCTAATCATGGCTAAATTAAGGGAGTGTTTACCACATAGAGCATAGAGATGTACCGCGCTCATATTCTGCCTGGAGGGGCCGTATAGTGAGTGGGACATTGCAGGGTGGGGTTAGTCTGCAACCTTCCAAGCCGTTTAGGAAGGGGACCTCACCTGTCTGATGTCAACACCTCTGGGTGCGGCCAGGTTGGAATGTGCCGCTCCCAGCACTGGCCGCCCAGGTAATTAATCTGCTTTGACTGACAGGTGGCAGGAGGCAGCATCGGAGCTAAAGGGCTACACTAAAGAATACTATGTAGACTGAATAAACACCTCTTCATCCACATTATAGATCTATTCATCACTCTATTGACCATTTCAGCCCCATGCTGAAGTAGCTATTTAAACAGGTATTTTCTGCATTCAGTGCTATAGCAGAAAGTATTCTCTGAAAGATTTAGACCCTTTCCTTTCTCTTTCAGGTATATATTTTCTAAAATGGGATTCCTAGATTATGATTTTTGGTTTAGTATTTTGGTAATAGTTTCAGAATATATCAATCATATCCAATAATTATGATTGAGCCAGTTGTGACTGACCTCTGTTGTCACTTGGATGGAATACCTTTTATATTGTAGCTAAACGTTTCATTAGTATTGTCTTTTGTCACATTTTCCAACTAGTATTTTCTAAGACTGTATTTATGTTGTCTTAAAGGGATTCTGAGTAGAAAATGTTTTTTATAGTTTGGCCAAGAGATGTGGATTTTATGCAGGGACCCTCCCTCCAATAAAGGGAATCTGTGAAGAGGATTATTTATATATGCATGTATCTTTCAAAGACTAGTCCAACAATCCCTTTACCTGGCCAGTTTGTTCCTCCATTACCGAGAAATCATCCTTTGAATTGATATGCAAATTAGTCTGAAATGCTTTCCACGCATGGAAGCTCTTCCCAAGCCTGAGATATCTACAGCTCTATTGCCTGCTCAGTGCTGCTTTCTCCTGCTTGACTGAACTCCTTTGTTGTGTGACTTCAAGCAAGGGTACTGTCATGTAGGTGGAGGCTGAACTGAGCAGGGAATAGAGCTGGAGTGACAGAGGCATGAGAAGAGCTTTCGCACACCAAAAACACTTCAGCCTCATTTGCATATCCATTCAAGCACTGATTTCTCCGTAACGGAGGAACGGACTGGCTAGGTAAAGGTATTGCTGGATTTGCCTTTGCAAGAGCTACATATACATAGAAATAATTTGGGGTTTGAGATAATGCTTACAGTCTCCCTTTAAGGCAGAATTCTCAAATAGGGTACATATGAAAATGTGGTTTTCCAAACCAGACACCCCCTGTTAATTTGGTGTTTAATAATTAATGAAGAAATCATTATTGCTAGACAGATAAATTTGGATAAGCCATATACTTTGTCCTGAGCCATAATACAAATATATATATATATATATATATATATATATATATATATATATATATATATATATATATATATATATATATATATATATATATATAAATAAATAAATAAATATAATAATATAATATACTTTCATATTAATTATTCATATTAAAGATGTTGCCAATAGCATTAGCAACCAATCAGGATGCAGCACTCTTTTTCCAAAATCTCGCTACTATCTGAAACACATGATCTGATTAGTTGAAGAGTTTTGTGAAGCCTGGTATTTGAAAACCATAACCATCCTAAAAATTGTAGAGGTAAATTGAATAGTATAGATTTCCATCTACAACAAACGGGTACACACAAATTGGCGAACCTGTGCACTTCACATCTAAGTTACAGTCTATATAGAAATAATGCAGTTCAAAATGTTACCTATACCTATGCACTCTGTAGTGTGCTGCTACAGACATCCATAAAAGCGATATCTATATGGTACACTTGAAGAATGTGACCCTAGATTCATGTTGCCTGAACCAGTCCGTATGTATCAGAGCCTCTGTGTGTGCACATAGGGAGAGACATGTCAATCATCTGGAAAAGGGCAGAGAGAAGCCAGTCCATGGGTGGCCCAAACAGGTCAGATCTCTCTATGGTCCTGGGCCAGCTTTTCAGATGGGCTTCTCTGGAAGACATATCTGGCTACAACTGCAGCATGAATCCAGTGCCCAGATTCATTTTAAAAATATATCTTCTCTAAAAAAGGGTTAATTTATGTATTGCAGGTATAATGCGCTAAAAAGATTCCAAACTTTTTTTTTTTTGTTTTTGTTTTTTTTTTTTTAGAAAGTAGACAGGTGTCTAGTGTCAGTAACCGGCATGCATGGTCATTGTGTTTAAAGAATCCAGCTAAGATGCCATGACTATAACTCAGTAGGGAGGCAGGTGGTGCTAGTAGGGTCATATTCATTGGAATGTTCTTTTCCAACGTGTTATTATCAATGTCCCCGAATCTGCCGTTGTTCTCCTGGTTTGCGTACCAGAAGCCTGCTTATTTAAACATGACATTGCAGGTGAACCTGAAAACAAGGAGCTGAATAGAAATGGCATGCCAGGTAATTTGATCCAAGATTGCAGCAATACGAATACTGGATATCACTTGCAAGACATATTTCCTCAGGCTAGATTTTTTACTGTTTGTTCTTATTTACCAGTGCATACAGAATAATTGGATGGGCCCTAGGATGGGTATTTAGAGGCTTTTAAACTGGATTAGTTTAGGTCAGCAGGTATATTTGAGATACAAATACATTTTCACGGCGATTAAGATACTGCAACTGTATGGAAAGTCAGGTAAACATGAATTCTCTATACCTGCTATTTAGATATAAGTACACATATATACTAGTCGTATATATGAGCAGAGAAAATCAATCTATTGCTCTGCATGTAGTAGCCCATTAGCAGTGCTTGATCAGCCTGTTCAGTGTTGTGTACCCTATAAGTATTGTTTCTTGTGTTATGGAAGCCTTCATCCTTCAATTTGTAATATATAATACACAGCCCATATGATGTTACTCTTTTCTGATATCCGAACTTCTTGTTAACCATGTGGTCAGCATATAGCTATAAAGATAAAACTGTAATCTCAAGGAGCTGAATGAGAGAAGTGCTTGTCATGGACAGGTACTTAACAGAAGAGTTTGCTTCTCCAACATTTCTACAGTGGCGTAAGAGGCAGGAATGAGTTTGACATGTGCACTGCATTTGCCTATAAACCTTATAGGAAATCTGTCACAATACAAATTGCATACATTATTAAATAGATCTACAGTAATGAGGCTGTTGTACTTACTATTGAGATCCAAGTCAAAATTAAGATAGCAGGATGAACATTTCAGAATGAAATGACTAAAGAGTCTAAAGGGTGCTTTACACGCTGCAACATCGGTAACGATATATCGTCGGGGTCACGTCGTTGGTGACGCACATCCGGCGCCATTAGCGACATCGCAGCGTGTGACACCAAGGAGCGACGATCAACGATCGCAAAAGCGTCAAAAATCGTTGACGCGTTGCTCCTTTTCATAATATCGTTGGTGGTGCTGGTTGTTCATCGTTCCTGCGGCGTCACACATTGCTATGTGTGACGCCGCAGGAACGACAAACATCTCCTTACCTGCGTCCACCGGCAATGAGGAAGGAAGGAGGTGGGCGGCATGTTCCGGCCGCTCATCTCCGCCCCTCCTCTGCTATTGGGCGGCTGCTTAGTGATGCCGCAGTGACGTTTTATGACGCCAAACGCACCTCCCCCTTAAAGGAGGGATTGTTCGGAGGTCACGGCGACGTCGCTGAAAAGGAATGTGCATGTGACGCTGCTGTAGCAATAGCTGCCGTAGCAATGTTCGCTACGGCAGCGATTACCAAATGTCGTCCGAACGACGGGGGCGGGTGCTATCGCGCACGACATTGCTAGCAATGACGCAGCGGGTAAAGCACCCTTAAGTGTAGTCCATCTTCGTCCACTCGGCCTTGCTGACAGCTGCAGCTTGTACTGAGCAGTGTGAGATCTCAGCAGCAGAAATGAGACACTGAGGAACTGTCAACTGGCCTAGGTGGGCAAGGATTGAGTGAAACTTTCATGAAGACTTAATACAGCCATTCTAACATGGATTCCTAAGCAAATGCATCATCCTTATTAGGTCTATTTAGTAATTTACAGTATACTGTTTGTATTGTGAGATATAATGGCAGATCTGTTTTTAGAGTTCACAATGCTGTAGTAAAATAATAGCTATTTTTTAATAATTAAAAATTTAATTTTGTGTCTTTGTATTTTTAAAAAAATAAGCTGGTGTTGGTAGGTCTGCCATGTCCTTGATTTACTTTGACCTTTTTCATTAAGTCTGACCTTTTGCTGTTTAGTATCTTAGCAGATCTTGAGTTCATGATTGACTGTGTTTGTCAATATTGCCTGTTAATGCATGCTGCCTTAAAATAAATTGTACTATTTTGACAATCCATATTACTTTAAGGGGTTTATATACAGTAGGCTGACCACAAAATTGTTCCCTTGCTGGGGCTCTCATTTCTCTAATATCCCAGCAACACTACAATAATGAAAATTAAAGGGGTTATCCAGGACTTTTTTTTTATTTTCCCTAAGTACTTATAGATAGGTACCGTAGTTGTTAAATACCTGTTGACAGAGCCGAGCAGAAGCAAAGGAACTGCTCTGTTGATGTGACATCACAGGAAGCTGGATAATTGCTGGCAGGAGCAGTTTGGGAGCCGGAGAGATTATCGCAGGGCAACACAGGCAGGTACTTGGCAACTACTTACCAATAAGTGCTTAGCCCCATAGGGAGAATTAAAAAAAAGTCCTAGATATCCTCTTTAAGCGTGAAAAGACATTGCCCATGTATATGAAATGGTTGTTTGTGTAATGCAGAACAAGAGTAGTGATCGAGAGCGGGAAACACATTTTATAACTTTTCTTCACTATGGTAAAGAGGTGAGAATCCTGAACAAAGGATTCCCGGCTATTTGGCTACTTTCACACATCCGGTGTGAGCCGTGCGGCTCAATCCGGCTGTGAAACCTATGCAACGGATGCGGCGAAAACACCGCATCCTTTGCATAAGTTTTTACATGCGGTCGGTCCGTTTTTTTCCGCTTGCGGCACGCTACTGAGCATGCGCAGTGGAAGACACCGCATGCGGCGGCCGGATGCGTTTTTTTCCGCATCGCGTCGCATGCGGTGTCCATAGGCATGCATTGAAAAATGTGCCGCAGCGGCCGGATGCGGCGCAATGCGGTTTTTTTGCCGGAGCAAAAAACGTTGCAGGCAACGTTCCATCCGGCCGCGGCATCAGCTAAATCTGCCGCATGCGGCAAAAACCGGACCGAACGCAAGCCCATGCGGCACAATACGGCACTAATGTAAGTCTATGCAAAAAAACCCGCAACCGGCGGCAAAAAAAACGGTTGCGGTTTTTCTGCAGAGCGCCGTATTGTGCCGCAGAGCAAAAACCGGATTAATTGGGACCTGTCAAGTGATTCATGCTTCCTGAACAACAGTCCGAATTAAAGGTAGGTTTTGTCATTAAAAACTTTATGGTAAGTGCCCACGATCCGGACTCTCTGCGTCCTGGACGCAGCGGGTCCTGACCTACGGGGCCACGAGTCTTCTCCACAGGAGAACTCAGGAGACCGCAGCTGTTCATACCTGATCAGGGTTCAGTGCGCTGCGGTCTCTCCGCAGCAAACAATTGACATGCTGTGGTTTGGAAAGCCGCACCGCAGGTCAGTGTTTGCTGCTGTAAAAACAAGCACAGTGGGCAGGGGGTTTCTAGAAATCCAATCCACTGTGCTTGTACTGTACAACGCAGCATTTTGGACGCAACGAAAACACGCTACATCCAAAACGCTGCAAACACTGATGGTGGGCACGCACCCTTATGTGAGGAGTCACAGGGTTGGGACCAGCTGGCTACTCTTTGCCAACTCTGACTGACAGTTCTTTCCGTATAATCCCTTATGGAGAGACCTTTCAGTCAGGTATATAAAAAGGCATATAAATGGGAACCCTTCTCTTCCTGTGAGTAGTCATCTGTCAATTCATTCAAAGTTTCCTCTAAAATGATCCAGCTTTTTAGAGAGAAACATGGATCTTTGTAAGGCTGGAGCCTGCCTCTGATGTATGCTGCTCGTGGTTTCTTTTGAATGGAATCTGTCAGCAGGTTTCTGCTACCTCATCTGAGAGCAGCATGATGTAGGCAAAAAGATTCTGAATCCAACCATGTGTGATTTAGACTTCTGGGTGCAGCCATTCTGACACAATTAGAATTTTTAGATTTAGTCATGTAGTAGAGCAGAAGAACCGTCCCCGCCCACACCAGGCTTTCTATAGACGCTGAACATTGACAGTGAGGTGTCAATCACAGCTGAGGCGTGCCGGACTGCTGTGCTTGACTTTATAGTTCGAGCAATGATGAGTCCTGAACAAATATCGCTAATAAACAGATTGGACCTTGTCAAGAGAGGCATCCCTGAATTTTTTGTTAACCCTTGCAGCATGCTAGCTTCAGCTTGCACAACAAAAATCTGTTGACAGATTCCCTTTAACTCCAAAATAGGGCCTTTATAAATAGGGTCTCTAAGCTTTTAAAAGAACTGGATCACCCAACATTCTGGGCTTAAGGGCACTTTACACGCTGCGATCTCGCTAGTTAGATCGCTAACGAGCGTACCCGCCCCCGTCGGTTGTGCGTCACAGGCAAATCGCTGCCCGTGGCGCACAACATTGCTTACACCTGTTACACGGACTTACCTTCCCTGCGACGTCGCTGTGGCCAGCAAACCACCTCCTTTCTAAGGGGGCGGATCGTGCGGCGTCACAGCGACGTCACACGGCAGCCATCAAATAGAAGCGGAGGGGCGGAGATGAGCGGGCGGAATATCCCGCCCACCTCCTTCCTTCCTCATTGACGGTGGACGCAGGTAAGGAGATGTTCGTCGTTCCTGCGGTGTCACACATAGCGATGTGTGATGCCACAGGAACGACGAACAACCAGCGGCATGCACCACCAGCGATATTATGAAAAGGAGCGACGTGTCAACGATCAACGATTTTTGACGTTTTTGCGATCGTTGATCGTCGCTCCTAGGTGTCACACGCTGCGATGTCGCTAACGACGCCGGATGTGCGTCACGAACGACGTGACCCCCGATGATATATCGTTAGTGATGTCGCAGCGTGTAAAGCATCCTTTAGATGACTTGGACAGTCATGCTAAGATATATATATATATATATATATATATATATATATATAATATAATATAATATATATATATATATTTATATATATATATAAATAATATATTGTTTGCTTTGCGCCAGCTGCCTAATGTGGGCTCTTTTCTCAAGTTTGGAAGAGGGAAGTAAAATGAGTGTCTTGCGCAACATGTATTGAAAAGTCTATTTATCCTCTGGCAGCATTCTGTATATCCGCAGGCTACTTGAAGCTATTATGTTTTAATCCTCGGCCTGAGGGCACAGAAAAAATTGCACAATATCTACGAGAAAGTTGCATTATATTTTACAATGGTAGTACTAAAGAGCAAAAACTCCTATCCTACTATAAAATTCTCAAATTCCCACGCATTGAAGAAATTTTTAACATTAAAATTTACAGCTATGGATTTAAGAATTCGAACAAGTCCATTTCCATCACTGATCGTTTGCAGATTTTCCCAGTTAAGATTAAAGAAGTCAGGTTGTGCAGCAAACCCCAAAGGTGCTGAATTTTGCTACATATTACCCATGATACTGTGTAAAAATATGCTGGTTGATGAGGGAAAAAAAAGCCTTTCCTAAAATGTTAAAATAGCAAACTAATACAAAAAAAATGAAAGATCTCAGACAGTGGCCTACAGCGATAAGACGTCATCACGTGACTGATGCAGATGTCATATGTGACGGGAAATTCTTTTAGGAGGCATGACTTGGTGTGATCTGTCACTCTAGATTTCCTCTGGATTGTCATCCGTAGGCATTTTCTGTACCCTAATGGCTTCTCTCTGGTTTAGCACAATACTTTGCACGGCATATAAAGCAAACTTCAGCTTTTCTTTTGAGAAGTGTTTAAATGTACTTTGGTAACCAGTCTTTTATGCTAAGTTATCAAAATGAAATTGTAAATATTCTTTTGTTAATCCACAGATTTAATCCTGTTAGTGCTGCACCCTACCAACACCTGGTTCCATAACAATACTATTTCTCATTGCTCATCTGTTTGTTTTGCAGGCTTATGAAGTTGAAAATGGTGTTAATCTTATTGTTGATAATTTTATGATCTCAGGGATATGGTGAATTATTGTTAAATGTCTTAACAATTCAAAAAATAAATCTATGAGAACAGGACAGGTTTAGGATTAAGCGCTGCCACACCTATAGTAGGCAGTGTCGCAGCAATGACTGGTATAGATAATTCACACTTTCTTATACCCTCTAGTATGTATTCTGAATAACTTAGTTATACTTAATTGTGTTGTCTTCTAGTACTCAACGGATCTTAAGAAGCTCTACTGCCAAATTGCCAAGACGTGTCCAATTCAGATCAAAGTGATGACTCCACCACCACAAGGGGCTGTTATAAGGGCAATGCCAGTCTACAAGAAGGCCGAACATGTCACAGAGGTTGTAAAACGTTGCCCAAACCATGAGCTCAGCCGAGAGTTCAATGAGGGTATGATCAAATAAAAAATGCTATATTATTTCTTATAGACGTTATGGGATTGTCCAGGATTACTCACATGACTACTTTTCTTGAAGAAAGTGCTACACCTTCTAAAATTGTGTGACTTTAAAGCTCAGCATCGTTCAACTCAATTGGGCTGAGATCCAATACCAGACACAAATCCATCTTAAATGCCACCATGCTTTTCTAACCCTGGACAATCCCATCATAGTAATATTTGGCATCAGACTTACAGTAGAGTTGTAGAACAACGCTTTTGTGCATTTTTATTTTGCAGGTCAAATAGCACCTGCCAGCCACCTGATAAGAGTGGAGGGAAACAGCCATGCACAGTATGTGGAAGATCCAATAACTGGAAGACAAAGCGTTCTGGTGCCCTATGAGCCTCCACAGGTTAGAAGATAAATTAAGCAAAGTTTCTTCTACATTGTTAATGTCCTAAAGGTGCAATCATGACCATATGAAAAATATAATTTGCTTCTTTTCACTATATATTGTAGGTTGGCACTGAATTTACAACGATATTGTATAATTTTATGTGCAACAGCAGTTGTGTCGGAGGAATGAATCGTCGGCCAATTTTGATAATTGTAACCCTGGAAACTAGAGAGTAAGTATCTGGACATCTCTCACCAGCTTCACCAATAGTTTTCATGACGTGCGTGTTGTGAGATACGTCATGATGACAAATAACTTCACCACATGAAGGGCCTTTGTTAAAAGATTTAATATTCTTCTCTGACTTTCCTCAGTGGTCAAGTACTTGGACGCAGGTGTTTTGAGGCTCGAATTTGTGCTTGTCCAGGCAGAGACAGAAAAGCAGATGAGGACAGCATCCGCAAGCAGCAGGTCTCAGACAGTTCTAAAAATGGAGAAGGTATGACACAATGTAAGTTCATTCACTGCGGCCTCATATTGACATCTATATCATGACCTCGATATCCAGATGTGCTCAGGTTCTGCTGAGCCAAACATGGCTGCCAAAGGTTCTATAGTGATCTAGTTAACGCGGTCTCAGTATTGCAGCCATATTAAAGAAGTTGTCCAGTTACCAAAACTGATTTTTTTTTTTTCTGATAAATCTTGCTAATATGTGCCCCTCAACACATCTATTATGTTTTTTCAGCAAAATTAGCTTTTATTGTGCACTAACAGCACACGGTCATTGCTGGCTCCAGCTCTGATGGGGTTAATCTCTCCTCTGACTTCCTGTGCTCAGTTCCTACAAGTTCCAGAATTCTTTGTGGCTCTAGGGAGGTGTCTATAGCTTATCTAACACACCCCCCTCAGATCTCCACACAAAGCCTCCTCCCTGCCTCTTCAAATCACACAGAAATCACACAGACATCCGAAGAGAGCTGCGTCCTGCTGTGCTGCTGGGAGGAGCAGATGATCACACTGCCCGACACCGGCCGCTCTCCTGACATCGCAGCAGAGCGGGCGGGTGGACAGTGTGATCACATACTTACGTGCAGGGGGGGATTCAGCTTAATAAGAACCCTCCCCCCCTGTACTGCACACTGCAGGACGCCGGCTCCACAGTGACGTCCTCCGGCTCCTCCCCTCGATGCTGAGCTGTGACGTGCGGTAGTCACCGCCCACAGCCCTGTCACTCAATCTGAGTGGTGCAGCCTCCTCTGACGTACCCGTCTTGTTTGAGAGCCCGGAAATGCCGGGACGTCAGAGGATGCCGGCGGCCACAGCTCCAGGGGGTCATGTGACCGGCACTGAGCGTGCAGCATAGCGCCGCTCAGTGCCAGAAATGGAAACAGAAGACAATGGAGAAGATGCATACATTGGTAAGTGAAAATCATTGGGGGAAAAAAAAAAATGGGTGGACCACCCCTTTAAGGACACTTAAATACAACTGTAAAATTGCTATCTGACACTTGTCTAACTATTGGGTTAGGAGCAGCAATAATGTTGTATTGCTACAGGGCTCACTGCTTTTTCAAGGACTCTTGTAACTTCTATTGTTTCAATTGTTAGAGGGCTAGTAGTCATGTTTTCCCTTTACCATGAAATATTGTGTCATTGAAAGTCTGCAATTATCCATAAAGTAGTCTGGCAATTAGCGTCATGGAGATTCAGAAGTTAAAAGAAAAAGGTTTTGGTACCGTGTTAGCCAGTTGAAAAATGATTGATTAACAAGAGATTCAGAAGACACAACTTGACCTGTAAAAAATTGCCTTCAAAGTTCATCTTTGTTACTGTTGCCTTTTTAACAGCTTTTCGACAGACAACACATGGTATTCAGATGACGTCTGTGAAAAAACGGCGGTTACCAGATGATGAGGTGTTATACCTACCTGTAAGTCTCACACCTTATATAAGTCTACCATTATTTGTACTTGTAGTCTTTTTTATATTTGTGCTTATACAGTAATTGGTGTTAGAAAGTAATATCACTTCAGTTACCTCTTTTATGGGGGCCTACTGCACCCTGCTAGTGCATTGCTAATCTGGTCTTGTGTTGGTAATGGCTTCTTTTTCTATGTTGTTTTTGTCACTTCAGAGAATTAAGATAACTTTACATTGCACAAGTTATTGTTCAAGGTCAAGTTAGGTGTTAAAGTAATCTTTGTTTTATATGTGTATATTAACACAGTACTAAATCTCCCTACACAGTAGAGGTTGGCGGCCCAATAGTCCAGCTGATAACTATCTTGCCCAAATCCCCCTTGCACACAAGTACACTGCCAGACTATAGCAGTAGCTTACCTTTCTACGAGCATAAAGACCACCTGTTGAATATATGACATGACAGATCCTTCTCTCCAGCAAAGTGGTATGTTGGTGGACAATAGGGAGGCCCTATAAACATTAATCCAGCCGATATCGGTGGGTTCGGCTGACGTAGCCTTAACTGAATTGCTTGAAACTCCTTATCGACAGTACATCAAGAACGCCCTGAACATTGCTTAGCTAGAACCCGCACGTCTGTGACCTCTCCTTTCCAAATTATTCTTATTTTTTCATTTGACTAATACATTGCTTAGACCCCCCCTTTTTGCGACAAAATGGAAAGCCGCCATGTAGTTAGTAGTAATTTTCTCCTGCAACAAACATGGCAGGGAAAAAATACGAACAAGCAATTTCTTATCTGCAAAAACAGCAGGTACTGGGATTACTGGGATGTGTAGCCGCTGCATTCTGAAAGGGGTAGTCTCTGATACAACCACTCCTATAGGGCAGAATAAGTCATTGGAAATAAGGCTGCTTTACATGCTGCAACATCACTAGCATTTGCTGGCGATGTCGAGGCACCCGCCCCCCTCGTATGGCCAATATGTGGTGATCGCTGCCGTAGCGAACATTATCGCTACGGCAGCGTCAAACGCACATACCTGCTCTGCGACGTCGCTGTGACCGACGAACCACCTTTTTTCTAAGCCACCGCTGAACCGCCACCCAATAGAAAAGGAGGGGCGGAGATGAGCGGGACGTAACATCCCACCCACCTCCTTCCTTCCTCATTGCCGGCAACCGCAGGTAAGGTGAGGTTCCTCGTTCCTGTGAGGAACAGCGTTCGCCGTTCGGTGTTCGCCGTTCCCGTGAGGAACGGCGAACAACATCGTACATGCAGCAGCAACGATAATTGAGAATAGGGGGGCATGTCACTGATTAGCGATTTTGAACGTTTTTGCAACGATTCAAAATCGCTCATAGGTGTCACACGCAACGACATTGCTAACGCGGCCGGATGTGCGGCACAAATTCCGTGAGCCCGACATGGCTTTAGCGATGTCGTAGCGTGTAAAGCGGCCTTAAGTGGATAATTTAGTCTTCATTTTGCCTTTTCTCATTCTAGGTAAAAGGTCGGGAAATATACGAGACTTTATTAAAGATTAAAGAGTCTCTGGAGCTTATGCAATACATTCCACAACACACCATTGAGACATATAGACAGCAGCAGCAGCATTTACTGCAGAAACAGTAAGTATCTTCATACAAAGCAATTCACTCATCTGTGCGCTTTGTATGATCAAATTTTTTGCATGTTTTATTATTGCTTTTAAGGTCACTACTTTGCAGTGTTTTTCCCCTTCACTGCTTAGTAATGTATGTCTTTATCTATATCCAGAAGTGCACACCTAAATGCAGATGTCAGATTGTTTCCATTTGTCTTAGTTTAGTATGTAGGAAGATTGGCCATCTCGGGGTATAATTATTAATATCATGTCATATAATAAAATATCCAAGCTTCCTAGGATAACGCTAGATTTCATCAACTTGGCTTTAAAACTCTTAATACATGACATTAAATTGCTTAGGGACAGAAGCCTACAAAGCAACATGCCTGGCCCCCGAAATACGGGGAGGAGTGACATCTTCTCCAGACATCAATGGCAAAAAAGAGTGCAGAACAGCCCCAACTACATGGAACACAATCTAAAGTATTCTCCAGTAGAACAAGATGTCAGAGACGAAAATTACCTAAATGAACGGTACAGCTTCACTACCATCTTTTAACCTGTGTTAGAGTTTACTTCACCATGATGTGCAAATATAGGTGATCCATGGAAGTTCTGGCTCTGTCTGCAGTCACCTATAGGCTGTAGGAATAGGTTGTCATATTACTGTTTATGTATATTGTGTGTATGTAGAAATTATATAGGACTGTAAGATGTATGTACTGGAGCACAATGAAAATATCCTGGGCGTTTAATACTCTACAAACTGGTTGGTCAATGTTGGAAAAAGTGTCATGATTGGGCAAGGAGAAGGGGGCAAACACCAAGTGCCTCCCACCAGGTTTATTGATTAGAAGTTACATCCCAGTTTCATTACATTGCTATAGTTGTGTAGAATCACTGTTGAGTCACTTTCACACTGATGTACAGTTAGGTCCAGAAATATTTGGACAGTGACACAATTTTCGCGAGTTGGGCTCTGCATGCCACCACATTGGATTTGAAATGAAACCTCTACAACAGAATTCAAGTGCAGATTGTAACGTTTAATTTGAAGGTTTGAACAAAAATATCTGATAGAAATTGTAGGAATTGTACACATTTCTTTACAAACACTCCACATTTTAGGAGGTCAAAAGTAATTGGACAAATAAACCAAACCCAAACAAAATATTTTTATTTTCAATATTTTGTTGCGAATCCTTTGGAGGCAATCACTGCCTTAAGTCTGAACCCATGGACATCACCAAACGCTGGGTTTCCTCCTTCTTAATGCTTTTCCAGGCCTTTACAGCCACAGCCTTCAGGTCTTGCTTGTTTGTGGGTCTTTCCGTCTTAAGTCTGGATTTGAGCAAGTGAAATGCATGCTCAATTGGGTTAAGATCTGGTGATTGACTTGGCCATTGCAGAATGTTCCACTTTTTTGCACTCATGAACTCCTGGGTAGCCTTGGCTGTATGCTTGGGGTCATTGTCCATCTGTACTATGAAGCGCCGTCCGATCAACTTTGCGGCATTTGGCTGAATCTGGGCTGAAAGTATATCCCGGTACACTTCAGAATTCATCCGGCTACTCTTGTCTGCTGTTATGTCATCAATAAACACAAGTGACCCAGTGTCATTGAAAGCCATGCATTCCCATGCCATCACGTTGCCTCCACCATGTTTTACAGAGGATGTGGTGTGCCTTGGATCATGTGCCGTTCCCTTTCTTCTCCAAACTTTTTTCCTCCCATCATTCTGGTACAGGTTGATCTTGGTGTCATCTGTCCATAGAATACTTTTCCAGAACTGAGCTGGCTTCATGAGGTGTTTTTCAGCAAATTTAACTCTGGCCTGTCTATTTTTGGAATTGATGAATGGTTTGCATCTAGATGTGAACCCTTTGTATTTACTTTCATGGAGTCTTCTCTTTACTGTTGACTTAGAGACAGATACACCTACTTCACTGAGAGTGTTCTGGACTTCAGTTGATGTTGTGAACGGGTTCTTCTTCACCAAAGAAAGTATGCGGCGATCATCCACCACTGTTGTCATCCGTGGACGCCCAGGCCTTTTTGAGTTCCCAAGCTCACCAGTCAATTCCTTTTTTCTCAGAATGTGCCCGACTGTTGATTTTGCTACTCCAAGCATGTCTGCTATCTCTCTGATGGATTTTTTCTTTTTTTTCAGCCTCAGGATGTTCTGCTTCACCTCAATTGAGAGTTCCTTAGACCGCATGTTGTCTGGTCACAGCAACAGCTTCCAAATGCAAAACCACACACCTGTAATAAACCCCAGACCTTTTAACTACTTCATTGATTACAGGTTAACGAGGGAGACGCCTTCAGAGTTAATTGCAGCCCTTAGAGTCCCTTGTCCAATTACTTTTGGTCCCTTGAAAAAGAGGAGGCTATGCATTACAGAGCTATGATTCCTGAACCCTTTCTCCGATTTGGATGTGAAAACTCTCATATTGCAGCTGGGAGTGTGCACTTTCAGCCCATATTATATATATAATTGTATTTCTGAACATGTTTTTGTAAACAGCTAAAATAACAAAACTTGTGTCACTGTCCAAATATTTCTGGACCTAACTGTATTTTAGTTAGCATTTGGCATCAGTATTTGTATGGCAAAGCTAAGAGAGTATTCCAGAAAATGGAATAGGTATAAAGCATTCTCATTTTATGCTGATTTTTGGCTTATAAATACTGTTACAGATCACTAAATGATATACACAAGTATGAAAGTGGTGTAGAGGAAGCTTCTTTTCATGTACAAGGAACACTCAGGTAATTCTGCTTAATTATTAATAAATTGTCAAAAAAAAGTGCTCCCCTTGGATATATTTTAGACACCTGAGTGTGAGATACATCTATAAGTATCTGAAAAATGTGTCCAATTCATCATAGACAAAATGTGTTTGTCCATTATATTCTAAAATATGATATTTTATACTGTTTTGTCTGTTACAATTATTATCTATGTGGGTTTCTCATCACTCAATGTGAGACAAATTGTACCATTGACAGCCTAGAGTTTCACGCAGGCCAGAAATCTAAGCTTTTCAACATTAGCCAGCTCGATATTAGCAGGAATGTTTGTGGGTGGAATAGACCTTCAGGGGCACCAGATACACTGTATGGAAAAAGAATGTGAACACATCTCATTATTCGGGAGTTTCAACCACACCCATTGCCAATAAATGCATTAAAGGTAATCTGGAGGATTTTACAGATACTAGGGACATTACTGCATAGTTTCCAATACAATAATAAAAATTATACCTGTTCTGTAGTAATCCGATGTAACATTACTGAGAAATCTAGCAGATTAGCCTGGAAGTAAATCAGGGAGGTGTCGAAGGATTCGAACATTATCAACATGTCTCTAATGCACTTCCAGGCTAATTTATATATGGCCTCAATGTTTGATTTGTCAGTAATGACACATCAGAAATCATTAGTTTCATTAAAGTACATAGAAATGGACATGGCAAAGGGCCCATTTCCACCTCCACAGCAGCTTCTGTGATAGACACCTTATTGGACCACACAGGGCCCATATAGAGTTCTGGCACAGGTCCTCTTCTGTCTGTATCCACCACTGCAGGATCTAATCTCCAAAGAATCATTTATAATTCACAGGATACTAATAATTGTGTCTATGCATTGTGAATTGCTGCAGGCACTACAAGTGTAGAGAATGTTGAAGCACAATCTATAGGCGTTCTCCTGACCAGTGACCCATTTAGATTGATTGCCTGTGGCAATCCTAACTCAATATTCACTATTACAAGGTTTAATTTCCTTGAATATAAAGATAGAGGGTCAATCTCTCCAATGAAAAGTTTCAAGCAGAGCAGTTCTTTTACCAGGGGAGGTGCCTCATGAGTAAATTCGGTGTACTCCTGGTCTGGAGAAATGTTGACGGTCCTTTCAAGATTGTCACTGCAGTGGATAATTCCTTTCTCTGCTCTTCTTTCATGTCTTCCATTTTGCATGTCACATTTCTTTTAATGTGTTGGCTTTGTTTTTCCTCACTAACCCCCGCACTTCTGTGATCACAGTGTGACTCCAAAAATTACAGCTCACCCACAAATAAAGCAGAACCGGCATCGCTCATTGTACCATTAAGGTGTTGATGCTTTGTTCCTTTATCTCGGGATGTGCAGTATGCTGTGTTTTATGTACACCTGCCTTTTACAGAAGGTAGAGAAAGCTTTTCCTTAGCCAAAATACAAGAAATGACTATGATGAAGATGACCTGATAGAAAACGAACCTTATGCAAAGTACTGTGTATTTATACGTGTTAAAGTGAGCGTAATTATGGCAGTACGTTCTTTCCCTTGAGCACTTCATTCTCCCATATTAAAGGTCAGGATGAATCAAGACTCTAGAATGGTAACAGCCAATTTTGGTTCAACAAGATGATGACTAAACCAATTAGAAAACACACATAGACGGTTTATTATTCTTGTGCTATCACAGTGTCCAATTCTCTCACCGTCATAATGGCTGTTTTGTGTAATATTATGCTTGACTTGCTGATAATTTAAACTTAAGGCATTAAGATTGTTTTGTTACTGGAGACATATCAAGACGGAACAGTAGGAGGAAGCATTATGTTTCATTCCACCTAAATCATACTGCTTGTCCTGCACTCATGCTATTGGCTTGAATTTCAGGAAATTACACAGCTGGCACGTGTTGTAATCCCAACATTGTAAGCCTTTGTTTTTAGATCTTTGTGGTACACTTGCTCTCTCACGTCCATTTTCCCAGAAAGGCAATATTGTATGAATATTTGTTCGACGTGTGCCAATTCTAACAGAATAAAGGACAGACTTAGACATTCTTAACACCTGGCCAGTGGGTACACACTGTTAAGAGGAGCATGCTCTACTCTGCTGTCCTTAATTCACTTCTATGAGTTTTTGAAAGTCTCTTACTGTTAGTGTAGGGAATATTTCTTCCTCCCATCCTCTAGTATGTCATACTGTGGTCATAGTGGTGTTGCTGTACTTTCCAGCGCCTCATCATCTTCATCTTTCTTCTTTTTCTTCTCTGGTTTCTTCTTTACAGTCTCCTATCCGCCTGTTTCCGGAATGAACTCATGGAACCTCGAGGAGAACTTCTGAAAGACAAAGATATCTTCCCAAAACACTCAACATTCCCCCACCTTGCAATGTTTCCATAAAACATAGACTATTCATTCTGCCTTGCTGTAGAACAATACTTGTCATGGATTCCACCAGATTCAGACATACATTTTCCTATATATTTCTTTATGTTGACTGCTCTATATAGAGGCCTTAAAGCAGTCTTCAGTTCTTACCTTAATGCACTTAATTTTACGGTAACAGTTTGATCAAAGATTATATAAATCACAACTATGGACAATTTTCTTCAGATTTAGGAATATTATTTCTGCATATATTCACTTTTATCTACTGTGAATGTTAATGAAGAGACTCTCTGACAACTCTGTATGTATGATAATAATGAGTATACTATCTGGTTATAGAGCTTGATATACATTTCATATAACACATATATTCTGGGGACTCTTTACATTAAAGAGAACTTTGCAATTCAGAAATTAATCATTTCTATGAATGTTTTTTCTTATGAACATGCTTTTCCAATCGTCACTAGTAATTTAATAACTGTTACTAATTTCAGTAGTATATGCACAGTATCGGCCCTATGTATACAACTGATAAGAGGCAACCAAGAGGTTTATACATTCTCAGTAAGAAATCTCCACTAAGGTGACATTTCCCTGATAGATTGTCTATAATCATTTGCTTTATATATAAAGCATTAAGACCATATTCCCATGTAGCGCAAAGAATAAAGGGTTTTTTTCTCTCTGCGTTTTTTTGTAAAGAAGGTTTGCTGCATTTAACAGTCCAAGCAAAGTGGATGTGATTTCATGAAAACCCTTGCTTACTTAAAGATGCTGTTGAACGATACGTATTTGGTCTGGTTTTTGTCTTCTATAGGCTTCTTTGGGGAGCATGAAAAACCGCAAGTTGAGTTTTAAGTGCAGAATCAAAGCTTTTCTGTACAAAAAAAAGCATAAAAAAACAATGCTTCAAATAAAAGGGAAAACGCAGCAGAATAAAACATATAAATGAGAGACGATTGGTGTGGACATCTGCAGAAAACCATAGGATGAAAAGCAGCAGTAAAAACACTGCATCTATACTATTGTGAGAGTACCGTCTACCATGTGTATGAAGCCTGTTTATGCCGTTATGATAAATATGAGTTAGCCAGTAAATAAAAAACGTTTTACTGTATCATGTACGTATGATTGATTGATGAAAGTTTTAGGATCTTTTCCCTCAGACTAATTAATTTATAAAACTGCAAAAAACACATGTTTTACTTGCTTTTAGCATTATGCTAAAGCTATGATTTTTTGATGGTCCGTTGGCCGATGACCCAAAAAACAACTGTTATTACTGCAGAAAGCTGTAAACTGGTGCGCACTCTTTACTGCTAGATATATACAGTATGTCCACCAGAGTTAGAGCAGCTCTTCGACCTTAAAAATACTTATGCCACCAAACCCCTTAATCAGGCATGGTTCTGAGTAACAACCTTTTAAGGCTACCTCCCAATAAAAAGGCTCTGCTTTAATTTTACTTGTTTTCTAGTAAAACCTTTAGTATAAAACTAATTTAATTTAAAGCCTATATGTGCATGTACTGCAGAAGTTAAGAGTGATTATCACCTCCATTCAGTGGATAATTTTTGAGCAATTATAGTACTCTGATGCAAAGGGTTCCTGATTGAGGACAAGTAATGTGTCCATAAAAGGACTATCCACTAGTTGGGCAAACTCTTCTCAATCTGTATGTTTCCCTCTTTTAAAATGACATACTCGCCTCTGGTGTCAGCGCCCTTGCAGCGATGTCAGCGCTCGCTCTCCCAGTGATAGCTTCACGCTCTCTGACTTTGGACAAATCACATACATACGGAAGAAGAGCTAGAGCAGCACTGGATACTTCCTCCAGATGTAAATGATTTGTCCAAAGGTGGAGAGAGTGAAGCGGTCGTTGATTGGCCACAGGACACGCGTGACGCAAGACTGTTACACGATCGCCAGTGGAGCGAGTGCCGACAACGCTAGAATGGCACCATAGAAGTATAAGGGTTATTTTAAAAAAGAGGAAAAATGGGGATTAAGAAGGGGCTGTCCAAATAGTGGGCAGCCCCTTTAATAGATGGACAAGTTTACTTAATAAAGAAGCATGTCCCAGGACCTGGGTTAAGCATCTGTAACCGGAGCAGTAGTCATAGCAGATATACTTCATGATTGTGTGCCACCATGGCTAATCCTTTTTGATGACAAGCTGTAGAAGTACTTTTTGATAGTAGATATAGCGGGTGTAAGGCGAGTTGTTTTCACAGCTTTTTTTGTACATTTGATTGTTCTTAAAAGCTATGTAGTTTATCAAGGGACTCAAGTACAGATCTGTCACTTTGACAGATGATGTGCCTTCTAGCCTGTCCTTTTCAATGGCAGATGTGTATGGATTGGTGTTTGTAATACTTGTGTCTATTTGAGCAGGCCTCAAATGTATACATTTATTTTTTTATGACCGTTTACTCATTTTAAAAATATAAAATACTGGAAAAACTTTCTTTTCCAAGTTGCTGATGTTTGTGAATGCTGGGCATGTGAGACTGCACTGCTGGACAGATATTTGAGATATGTGTGTGCATATATATTTCGTATATTTGAGGAATAAACAGTTTGGGCTTAGGCTATATATGACATTTTAGATTTAAGACACGTGTTCAATTGAGATTTTGGGAGGAAAACAGAAAGAAGTTGTATATGTATGACAATATTAATGGTGCTATCTAGAAGGAATGTACGTTGGATTAAATGAACATGTCGCTGGAAGATAAAGTTTATAGATCTGCAAATTGGTATAGTTTATTACACTGTGTATTGTATAAACTATTGGATTCCTAGATCACTTGATCCATCCATCATAACAAAGTTATATAATTATACTTGGAAACAGCAATAGATACAAACCTCCAGTAACATGATGGAACAATATTATGATGACTTTTTTTGGAGATACTAAATGTTACAATGAATCTGTGTGATCATCAGACACAAGTCACTTAGTGGTATTATGTATTACATTGTTTTTCATTTGCATGTTGTCAACTTCATTGGAAAAAATAGTACAGATATGAATGTTACAATGCTGTTTTCCCCGCTACTGCTGTTACCATTGTATTGTTAAAACCAAGGCTAACACTGGATTGTATGCATTGAAGATACTATGCTTTCTTATATTTTGTCATTCACTCTAAAAATAAAAAATAATAAAATGTCATCTTGCTTAAAAACTGGAAAATATTTTTTTTTTGCTGAAATTCCTCTGGGTTTCCCCTTGGCACCCTCTTGATTTGCTAGTTCGAGTGGCTGCATGTTCTAAATTGCCAATAAATATTTATCCTAGTTTATCTTGGGCATCGGATGTCTTTCTTCCATTTCCTGTGCTTTCTTGAACTTATTCCAGGTTTGTCATAAGGTCATTTAGACAAACACATCAGTGTGACCTTTTGTTACATACTCAGCCCCAAAACTAGAGCTATTCAGTTTATGATAATTATAATAAATCAACTATGTTGAAACATTTTACAAAGTGAAAGTCTTTAGTCCGTAGCTTCTTTACCTGACGTTTTTTTTGTTTTAACTTTGTTAACGATCTTAAGTGTTAGTTTTCTTAAAGAAGAAAGTATAATATTGTGCAGTGACATAACTAAATCGCAAAACCAAAGATAAAGGGGTTGTCAACTACTTGGATAACCACTTCTCATTCCCAATATTTGTCCCCATTAAAATAAAAAAAAGCTGATTCCATCCTCCCATTCCGGTATTGTTCTAGCAGTGCTGGCACTTGCTCGCCAGAGGTTCACAAGAGGTTGTGACGTCACGTAAGCTCTTTGCTCAGTCATCACCGGCTGTCCTCTACCCCACCTTTTGTGTTCCACAAATTTTTATTAATTTTAAAGGGGTAGAATAATACAGGAAAGAAAAGGAATTATCAGTTAAAACACATTTTTCCAATATCAAATTCTTGAGGGGAAGTGGGTGGGAATGGAAGGAGGGAAGGGAAATGGGAAGAACTTTAATAGGGAGGAGAGGAGGGGGAAGGGAATGGAGGATCAAGCTACGTAAAACATTCTTAATCATAACTGTAAAAGCCCAAAATGTTGATAAATAGCAATGTATTAAAATACAACTTGTAAAAAAAAAAAAACAGAAGAGAGGAGAAATAGAGAAGTAAGACTATCTGCCTCACCTTTTGGACCTACGAGAACTCAGCAGGAAGTGAGTACTGTGGCTGCTGTTCACTTCCTGTTGATTACTCATATGTCCTAAAGTGAGGAGACAGAAGTCGGTGGTGATTGGGTGCGGGGGTCTCGTGACTTCACAACCTGACATGAGCAACGGCAATGTGAGAGCCAGCACGGGAGAGGAGTATAACATTTTTTATTTTAATGGTGCCAAACGGAATGAAAAGGAGTTGTCTTAGTGGACAACCCCTTCAATCATATATTTCCTATTGATTTGCTATTTATATGTAATACTGCAATTGTGCACTTCAAAGTTAGTTTTCAGACAAAATCACAAATTAACATGGTCATTCACATTAAGTAAATGTTGGCCAAACCTGATCATTTGTGTGTAATGGCCAACTATTGAATGTGGATAGTCGTGTTCGTATACCCCCCCTTTGATGATAGATGTTAGCGAAAAGTTGAGGCTTTTATATAGAATTATTTAAAAGGAAAAAAGCTGCCACTAGAACTGTCTGGCAGCAGTTTACACCCCTCTACCCATTAAGAACATAAGCAGTTGAAGTGATAAAGAGTTTGACAAAGGCTGCTTTCACACTGTGTTCCTCTCCTGTTCAGTGGTCCCGTCGGGTGTTCTGTCCGAACCCCCCCAGGAAACAGGATTCGGATGTATGCATCGACGGGGCCATTGACTATCATGGTGCAGGTGGAGTCACCATGTGCTCGGTCGTGCAACATTTATGGGGGTATACGTTTACCGGAGGCGGACACCCAGACGCACTGTGTCTCCAGTAAGTGTATACCCCCAAAAATCGTGCACGACAGAGCACACTGTGACTCTATCTGCACCATTACAGTTGGCGCATACGCCCGAATCCTGTTTTGTGGTGGGTTCTGACGGAAGCCCGCCTGGACCACTGAATGGGGAAGAGGAGCACAGTGTGAAAGTACCATAACTTTAGCAGTATATGACCAACATTATACTCTTAACTACAAAAAGTGAAAGTCCAAGGGAGGTTCTTATAAACAACTTTAGAAGGAAGAAAATTAATTACGTAAGATCATTAGACATGTTGACTTATCCTAGAACATCTTCAGGTACAGTATGTATGTGCTCCCGCCATTGAAACAGCATTTCCAGTCATCATGTTCAGTAATAAAAGCTGAATCATGCATTTTATCATAAAATCATAAGTTTAAATACTCCATTCTGTAATCAGTCTTTTCATCATTGTCAGCAATAGCCTGCAATGCACTATATATCTTTCCTCATTATCAAAACACCAATGAACTAAGTCTGGAATCTGAGTTGTGTAATTGAATCTTTAGGTCCTGCAGCCAGTGCCTCAGGGTGTGTGCTCACCACCTCCTCCACTTGGCTTGATGCCGTATAGCCGGAGGGTGAGAGTGATCCTATCTCTTCACATACCTGCCCGGAAGATGTGTTCACTGATATTGAAATGATGGAGTCAGGGGAAAAAAATCACTTCTTCCTCTTAGGAAATTAAAAATAGAAATTCTAGACTTTTCCAGGCATTTATGTAAATCAGTCAGTATATATGTGTATGTGTGTGTGTGTACATGTATGTATGTATGTATGTGTGTGTATATATAACGTATATATTAATTACAGGCATGGCTGAAAGTGTTGGCACCATTGAAATTGTTCCAAGAAAGGAAGTGTTTGTCCCAGAAACTTATTGCAATTAAACATGTTTTATTACTCGCATGTTTAATTCCTTTGTGTATTGGAAGAACACAAAAAAAACAGAGAAAAAAAGGCAAATTGGACATAATTTCACATAGATTCCCAAAAATGGGCCAGACACAGTTGTTGGCACCCTCATCTTAATATTTGGTTGCACACCCTTTGGAGTAAATAACTGCAATCATTCACTTCCTATAATCATCAACAAGCTACTTACACCTCTCAACTGGAATTTTGGATTACTCTTCTTGTACAAACTGCTCCAGGTTTTTCATATTTGAAGGGTGCCTACTCCAAACAGCAATTTTAAGATCTCACCACACGTGTTCAATGGGATTTAGATCTGGACCCATTGCTGGCTGCTTCAGAACTCTCCAGCACTTTGTTTCCATCCATTTCTGGGTGCTTCTTGATGTAGGTTTGGGGTCTTTGTCCTGTGAGAAGACCCATGACCTAGGATCCAAACCCAGCTTTCTGACACTGGTCACTAAATTGCAACCCAAAATCCTTTTGGTATTCTTCAGATTTAATGATGCCTTAAGGCCCCTTTACACACTGAAACTTTCTAGCGATCCCACCAGCGATCCCAACCTGGCCGGGATCGCTACAAAGTCTCTGGTGAGCTGTCAAACAGGCAAACCTGGCTAACGACGCAACAGCGATCCGGACCTGCAGAACGACCTAGCTAGTCATTGGGGACGTTGTAAAGCAGCTTTTTGAAAGGGAAGTCGCTAACGAAGTCGCTGTAAAGTCCCCTTTACACACTAAAACTTTGCTGCACAGCGGGAAACAAAGGACCAAAGAATGGTCCTGAACGATTTGTAACGATCACAACTTCACAGCAGGGGCCAGGTCTCTGATGTGTTTCACACACTGCAATGTCGCTGGGGAGGTCGCTATAGCGTCACAAAACCGGTGACGTTACAGCGATGTCGTTTGCGATGTTGCAGTGTGTAAAGCCACCTTTACACACAGTCAAGGCACGCAGTGCCAGAGGCAGCAAATCAACCTCAAGACGTCTTTGAACCTCCACCATATTTGACTATAGGTACTGTTTTCTTATCTTTATAGGCCTCATTCCTTTTTTGGTAAACAATAGAATGATGTGCTTTACCAAAAAGCTCTATCTTGGTCTTGTTCACAACACTCTTTTCCAAAAGGATTTTGGCTTACTCACGTACCTTTTAGCAAACTGCAGTCTAGCTATTTTACATTTCTGTGTCAGCAGTGGAGTCCTCTTGTGTCTCCTGCCAAAGTGTTTCATTTCATTCAAATGACGATGGATAGTTTGTATTAAAACTGATGTACACGGAGCCTGCAGGACAGTTTGAATTCCTTTGGAACTTGATTGGGGCTGCTTATCCACCATCCAGACTATCCTACATTGCAACCTTTCATCAACTTTTCTCTGATGTCAGATTAGCTACAGTGCCATAGGTTGTAGACGTCTTGATTGGTTGCTCACTGTGGACAAAGGAACCTCAAAATCTCTAGAGGTGGACTTGTAACCTTGAGATTGTAGATATTTTTCAACAGTTTTGGTTCTAAAGTCCTCAGCCAGTTCTCTTCTCCTTTTTCTGTTCTCCATGTTTAGTGTGGCACACACAGACACACAATACAAAATTGAGTCATGTCTCCCTTTTCATCTGGTTTCAGGGGTCATTTTCATATTGCATCACATCCTTGAAACAAAATTGTTTACACACAATTTTTGAAGGGTGCCAACAATTTTGTCCAGCCCATTTTGAGGGTTTTGTGTGAAATTATGTCCGATGTGCCCTTTTTTCTGTTTTTTTTTGGGGGGGTTTGTGTTTGTTCTAGTACGCACAAAGGAAAATAAACTTGTCTATGACAAAAAGTGTAATTGCAATAATTTTCTGGGCCAAAAGATACAAATTGTCATTTGCCTATATATAAAATGTCTGGTAATTAAGCACCATGGTATGAGGAGTTGATGAATTATTAGAACATTGAAGTGAAAAGTCAAAGAAATGATTGCACCCTCTTTTCTATCAGTGGTCAGTTATTCGATCTGTGAACATGTAATGTACTGTACATTATAAGGTTTTTGTGTGGGTTATTTTTTGTTTAATAATCTGAGTTATCTCTTCTGTAAAACTGAGGTTTTAGGATGAACTGAATATTGATATTTGAGTAATTTCACTCTATATTTGTTGTGAACCATTGTCTAACCATGGGTTTTTCCACCTCTGCAGATCATCATTACAAGGACAGCCTTCTTTTGGATCTGCGTCTCCTCCCCTAAGCAAGATGAACAGTATGAATAAGCTTCCATCAGTTAGCCAGCTGATGAATCCACAGCAGAGAAATTCCCTTACTCCAAATGCCATGTCAGATGCCATGGGATCTAACAGTAAGTATTTACTCTTTGCTAGTCTCTGTTTAGTTATTTTCTCCTTAGCTATTTTAAACTAATTCTTATTTGTCAGTCTATAAAAACATTACTTATAGGAAACTGTAGACAAATTGAAATTCTACTTATGGGTCAGATATACTATACGCGCACCATCTCAGATATTGAGAATATCATTTCAATTCTCCTGGTTCAGAAATGGGCTATTTTTTTATTCTGTTCATCAGCACCATTTTCATATATTGCTTTATATACAGACAAGATGCTTATAAAGTATTATTAGTATTAAAATCATACCATTCTCCAATAAAAGATTGTATAAACCCATAAAAATGAATTTTTCAGGTCTCTAAGTTACATTATAAACTGTCTCTTCTTATCAGTTCCTATGATGAGTGCACATTTGCCAATGGCCGGGGATCTTAATGGACTAAGCCCACCACAAACACTGCCTCCTTCCCTATCCATGACGAGCACATCACACTGTACACCGCCTCCTCCATATCCAACAGACTGTAGCATCTCCAGGTAAGTAGAGCAACAGAAAGTTATATATCACCTTCACCTTTAAATAATGATCTTTTTAGAGATCTCAAATTACTGGTTCTACAGGTCCAATGCCTCCACCACTCACTATGCCAAATGCCCAACCCTCTAGAGAAAGCCATGAGATGTATGTTCGATTTACTAGTCTACTGGGCATTAGTACATTGCTTAAGCCTAAATTGCCGTACTGGATCGAACATGCACAACGTTTGGCAGTATTTCTAAATCAGTCTTGTCTTGTGCTTTATAAGGAAAGTGTCAAGCTTTTTATGTTATATCCTGATGGAATCTCCAATTACTTCCATGCATCATGCTAAACTATAAATTATGGCTGGTTCTCTGTTGTGTTAGACTAGTTTACATGTTGTTATTAATGTAAACATAATGACTTGCTGTATGACTCGTAAGTGCCTTCTGCATCTTTTATTTATCATCATCTAAATCATATTAAATATATGGAAAGTAAGGGGTTGTATTTTGCACCCCCTTACAGTCACCTGGGCTTGGATTCATCCCCCGCCCCTAATCAATTTGTGCATGCGTATGGACAAGTAAAAGAAAGACGTGAGGTGAGATCACACCAGTTTTACCTCTACAACCCAGTCCTTTACTCGTTTTTGTATCAAGGAATACTTCTGGCTAACATGGCTAAGTTTTGGGCACTTCATAACAAATTAGCGAAATTGTGCAATTTTCTTTTCAACTTTGAAATATTGAGGTTCACCCAGAAGTACCCGACAACTCTGCCACTTTCAGCTACGCTACTTGCTTGGTCAGGTGCTTTATTCTTTGCCCTTATACTCCTGAGTTGACTCTTTTGGCTATCATTGGGTCCCTCTAGGTCTTGATGCTTTTTCTACTTTCAGAGCATTTCCGAACACTTCAGCAGAAACCTTCATATTTCATTTAGTGGAGACTGCTCTTATAAGAAAATTCTGTGCAGATTGGTTCTACACTTTTAGTAATCACATTTCAGAGCTTTGACGTCAGTGCTCTTAAATGGGATGTTTTTGAAAAGCTTCCAAATGCTAAAAGATTCAGAAAGCACATAACAGATGTTATGTTGCCTAATATCTCATGTAGTGTGCTGAAAATAAATGCTTCTTCTTCTAACTCAGGACCTTCTTTTTATACAAAGTACATTTTTCTTGTCTTGTAGTTTTTTAGCGAGATTGGGATGTTCATCCTGTCTGGACTATTTCACTACCCAGGGCCTGAGCAGCATCTATCAGATTGAGCACTACTCCATGGAGGTGAGTTTCTAACCATTTCCATCTTAATAAATCTTCAAAATTGACTTGGGGACCAATAATATTTGTGCTAAGTTATAACTTCCATCTGCATCTCCTCAAGTAGCAAAGAGTAAATTTGGGAAAATCTAAAACTTGGAATGGACAAGTTTTTCCTATCATCTAGTAAGGGAACCTTTTTTGACGTTTTACCTTTTCTTTTACTTGGAAAGTTAAATCCCTGGACTCTGCTTTTGTTTTTAGGTAGCAGTAGCATTCAGATCTAACAGTGATCTTTAAAAAAAAATGTTCCTATGTCTAAAGATGCTGTTAGAGCAAGAAGTGTTAACTGAGCGTAAATACAGGGTAAACGCTACATATTCAAGGCTTCTTAGTTTTGTTCTTGTAGATGGTGACTGTTTTGACCATTAACCAGTTGTGGATGGGCCATTTTTTTTAGTGTTCATGACCAAGCACATTATATGTTGTTTGTTTTTGGGTTTTTTTGTTTTGTTTTTTTTTTTGCAGTTTTAAAACCTCTAAACTTTTTTTTTCTTTTATCATTTATATAGTCACATAATTTTTGCCTCTTTTTTTCTGATACATGGGCCTTAATTTTTATATTTTGCCTTTTTGCTGATATTGGCTAATGAAATGAAAATGGGGACATTCCTGTCTGTTTTTAATGTCTTTTATACTTTACAGCCACAAAGAACTACTTTTAAATATGTTTTAAATTGTATTCCCTTTTCACAGCATATATGATGTATCAGTTTTTGGGCTGTTTATGGGGGAGGTGCTAGAAACAGAGATTGCAGTGGCTTTTTTTCCTCTACTTTTTATTTGTTTCATACATTTTGGTCCCATAACATCATATGAGTTGTTTAGGGAGCATAACATTTAAATACATGTTTTTATTATATTTTATTTCTCCTATAATGGGGGCTTGCATATTAACCACAGTTGCAGGGCAAATTCAGCCTTCTGCTTGAGCTGCTGATCTGATCTGGGTGTGCTAAGGTTCACCAGCTCCGACCTCTTCCTGGTGTCCAATAATTGTCGGCACCAGAAGAGCTGCAAGTGCTTCCTATATTGTATGCACAATGCTGGATCAGGGCTATTGATTACCATCTCTGCATTCCTGATTGTTTTTTAAATAGAAATGGGACAATTGATTCGCAAGAGATTCTGGTCTATTGGCCAGGTCAATAATCTGTGACCGCTAGATGGGATACCGGTATTCCTGGCTCTTTTGGTTAGCCAAGCTGATGTGGTGTCATGTGCATATCACACCGCAATAATGATGTTGCACCAGCTCAGCTAATCTAAAGAACATTCTGGTATGCTGGGAGGTAAGGTGATTTGCAGGCTTCCCATCCAGCAGTCACTAGTTACTGACCTGCCGATGGACCGGAGCCCAGCTAATCAATTCTCCCAGCTTTAGTAATAAACCATCTCTGACCTCTCTTTGAGGAGTCTGGCCATATCTGATAGCTGACTCCTCACTCCCGCAGCTGCATGATCTCTGCAGCTTTTGACTGTATAATGTATTTCTACAACATCATTGCAGATTTATATGCAGACCAGCCTGAATTTCTACAGTGTTTGTCAGTCCGCAAGCAGTTTAGTAAAGAAACTAAAATGCACTATAACCAAATACACATTTTGTAGCTATAACTACAGGGCAGGTGTAAGTAATTGTTGTGAACTGTTATGTAAAACTTAAAGTTAAATTTACAAATAAAAAGTAATAAAAATCAAAGTAAAAAAAAAATCTCTGGTTCAGTAACATAATTGAGTATTTTGCTAATTTTAAGGATAAATTGAGTTCAAGACAAATGAAAGATAGAAAAAAAATTCCATACTATGGTTCCTACTGGTGAAACCCCAGTGGGAAAGCATTCATAAGTCGTGACAAATTAGTCCAAATTGGGTCCAGCTAGATTAATTCTTTATAGAAAGAATGGAGTCTCTATATTACTTTCTACATTTGACCACTATCTTACCTTCATATATTTATATTTTAGGACTTAATAAGTCTCAAGATACCAGAGCAGTTTCGCCATGCAATCTGGAAAGGTCTAGTGGAACACCGGCAAATCCATGAGTTCTCATCACCTCCACATCTGTTGCGGACAACAAGCAGTGCTTCTACCGTCAGCGTGGGATCCAACGAATCTCGTGGTGAAAGAGTCATTGATGCCGTGCGGTTCACATTGCGCCAAACCATCTCCTTCCCTCCACGTGATGATTGGAATGATTTCAATTTCGATATGGATGCTCGTAGAAACAAGCAGCAGCGCATAAAGGAAGAAGGAGAATGACTATCTTCTTGCTTTCCCTGTTAATGTTGCCTTGCAGGGCCAATATTATATTTTCGTCTTCTCTGTTTCCATCACTCGTCATTGTATTTATGTGTAAATATATGTATAGGGACGAAGCTGGGGAGCAGACATTGGTTAGAGATGAATGCTAAATCTAAGTCACAAAGTTAATGTTCCATAACTATAAAGCCCTGTGTAGAAATGAAGCACCCACTAACTGTGTGGTTACTTAGTAAATACCAGCATGAATAATTAATCTTAGCGAAGGATGACAACAGAAATTGTTGTCTAGAAGGATATGATCACTTGCAATATATATAACACAGCAACTGCCATAAGGTCACATTAAATAACAAGGAATTTGCTATTTATCCCTAAGACTACATTTCATTTAACTATAAAAATGGTGGCCATATTTTTTTTTTGTATGGTATTGGAAGAAAGTATCTTTTCACCCTGTCTACACTGTTACATCTCGTAGCATACTCTGTGTAGATGAAAGCAAAGAATCTGTACCAGCTAGTGCCAGTTTTTGTAGGCCATACAAATATATAATTTTCTGTTTCGAAACATGGAATTTTTTAGATACCTGTCCTAGTTTATGAATATGATCGAGAATATTGTTCGTGAGCATTAATCTTGTTGCACTTATTAAAACATTGCTGTCCCTTTTGAATAGGAAAGAAATGAACAAGATACAATTCATAGTGTCAGGTCCTGGTCTCGATTCCGCAGCACGGATACCTTGGGAAGGCAAACAATTTCCAGCTCTGGAAAGACCGGACCAAATAGATGTATTTTATAAAACCTATCATTTATTCCTTTATTAAAATCACCAGATGGTTGAACATATATTCATCAGATCATGAGGAAAGGACAAAAACCTATATGTTTCAGCTTTGTCCATAACCATGCTTAAAGCCTAAGCTGAAGGTTTTTGTCCTTTCCTCTTGATCTGATGTCTATTTGTCCAACCATCTGGTGATTTTAATGAAAGACTAAATATGAAGTTTTATGAAATGCGTGAGTGGTCCGGTCCTTCATGCAATGGAAAAATGAACAAGGTTACAGGAACGGGAGTAATTGTCTATAGATTCAAGTAGAATCTTACATTTTGCCCCATTAATTAGCTGAATTAAAGGAAGTTTTGCATTTGTTAGTGGATTATATTAGCCAATCATGATTTGGCTTTTGTGCAAAGGATTTATTATAAAAAAGTGTTTACATTTCATTATACTATGATATATTTCATAGCCCCATGAATCTAGACTCTAGACTATATAAGCACTTGGTTTTATCTTCAAACACCACTTTTCTTGTTGACTATTACTGCCAATATTCACGTTTTTCTTTCGAGGCATATTTAATACATGAAGATAGTTGTTAACTGTTTCGCGTTTTCTTTCACCAACTCATGTGGTGATAGTTTATTTTTTTCTTATGTATATTTTTTTTTATTAAGAATTCACATTTTTAGCATCTATTAGTTGGTGGTTGGGGAGTTGTTCACTCTTGGTCCCTGCTTCTAAATTAGGTTGGGCAGGCACTGGGCTGTACAGTTGCCATTTATATCATAATGTCAAGATCTAACCGGCTAGGTCACTCCAGCCTACATTGTATCATGGTACTGATATATGGTTACTTGTGATACAAATAGTACCATTCCTTCCATTATGAGCGTAAACTATGGAGTTTAAAGGAATTCTCTCCTAGATTGTCTTATAAAGACAATCACAGTCTATATGCCCTATGAGGGCATGTGTACATTATAGAGGGTGGTCCGCTACTCAGAACACTCCACTATCAGGCAGATCTGAAGCAGCTGCCCTTCTTGATGGGTTGAGTCGTCCTTCTACTACAAATATGGATATATACAGATGAAGCAAGAGCCATTCTCATGCCGGCGCTACACTGTTAACCTAACTTACCATACGGCTGTACCCTTTTACAATGCTTGGCCATTGTAATAGAAGGTGAATAACTGGCCTCACCACGTGGAGTAGCACTAAGGATAGGATGGTTCGTGTTACATGTGTGTCTAAATGGCCGCCATGTGGCTTTTTTTATGGCAAAATATGCTGCTTGCTTGGCGGGGGACCTGAGGCAATCAGCGGAATTCATAAGATTTTGTATATCCAACTAATGACTATAACTGGTCAGGCACTTAGTTTTTTCATTCAGTCATTTACATGGGACTTATACTATGTAAAAATATCACAGACCTATTCATAGACTACATAAAGTGAGGCCGCAAGTATGGCAGCTTTACTGTAAGTTGGCAGATATCATTGTGCTACCGCTTATTATAGCATTGATTATTATAAGCATTTTGTATATTTGTTTTCATAGCTTATTTTCATTTTTGTATTTTTGGGATAACAGGACTTCCAAATAAGATTTATTTTATTAATATAAGGGCTTTTAGTCTTAAACTGTCATTTGCATTTTTTCTCCCCTAAACATTTGTACATATTCACCTTTAGAGTCCTATTATTTCAACTATATTGAAACTTATGCCACAAAATAAGCTGTTCACAATTCAAAGGGGAAGTCTTGCTTTTTCTCATTATAATTTTCTCCATCTGGTTCCTCAATGTCAGCTACTGTGTGAAGTAACGGGTGAATACTGATATTTCATTCATGTTCAATGTTTATAGCACTGGATTTTGTTGTCATTTACTACGAAAACATAAAATGGAAAAAAAGTCTTATTGTTTCCAAGCATTAAAACTGATATTTTGTATGTAAATATTTTGTATAATTGAAAGTTTGGCTATCTAAATTGGTTTGATTTATTTCTAAATAAAACAAAAAGAAAGGTTTTCTTGTGCTATGATTGTCTTAATTCACAGACTACTACTAAAATAGTTAGATTAATACTCATGTATCAAAGCATACCGGTTATTTTAGAATAAGCTATTGTGTCTATATGGGGTAAAACACAATTTCTGCCATTAACCCCTTCACGACACTTTCTGTAAATCTAAAGCGCTGCGGGAAGTCATCCAGGCTTGGGGGTCACCCAGCTCTTGAGCAAGACCTGGTGCCTCCTGCCTGTGTGCTACTAATACTATATTTTTGCATTGTGCTATCTGGGTCTGCATTGTGCTACATGTGGGCTGTATACTACATGAGGATGCCTAATGCTATCTGGGTCTGCATTGTGCTATATGCGGGCTGTATACTACATGAAGGTGCCTAATTCTATCTGGGTCTGCATTGTGCTCTATGCGGGCTGTATACTACATGTAGGTGCCTAATGCTATTTGGGTTTGCACTGTGCTATATGGGGGCTGTTTACTACATGAGGATGCCTAATGCTATCTGGGTCTGCATTGTGCTATATGCGGGCTGTATACTACATGAAGGTGCCTAATGCTATCTGGGGCTGCTTAATGTTATATGGGGGTTGCATAGTGCTATATGGGTGCTGCATAGTGCCATATGGGGCCTGCATAGTGCCATATGGGGGCTGCATTATAATACATGGGGCTACATAATACTATATAGAGGGCTATGGGGGCTTCATAATACTACATGGAGGAATATGGGGGCTGCATACTACTATACCCCCAGAGTTGTATGTCCCCTCCACCCCAGTGCTGTGTATCCCCTAAGAGCTGTATGTCTCCCCCCACCCCAGTGCCGTATACCCTCCCAGAGTTGTATGTCACCCCCACCCCAGAGCTGTATACCCCCAGAGCTGCATGTAACCCCCCCAACTCCGAGCTGTTTGCCCCCCCCGCCCCAGAGCCACAGCCCCCTCTAGATCTGTATGCCCCACTCTGGAGCTGTATGCCCCCCTTTGCTGTATACCCCTTTCCTCAGTAATATGTATGCCTCCCAGTAATGTGTATGTCCCCAGCCTCTCTTATGATGTATATACAGTAGTGTTGGTGTGCTCTATGTGCGGCCATGTCTGTTAGTGACGGCCACTAATCAGCGCGGCACAGACACATGCCCAGGAGGAGCTAGATGGAGACAAGCGGGGGAGGTGCATGAGGCTGTTGCCGCCTTCCCAATATTAGAAATATCTCTGTGTCTGTGTGCATGTATGATGTGTATCTATGTATGTCAGTGTATATGACGGTGTCTAGATTTATGTCCTATTTATGTGTTTTTGTGAATTTCTCTTTAAATATGTATGTGTACGTATGCCTGTATGTGTATGTATCTGTGCAGGTCTATGTGTGGATGTGGCCCACTGAGACTCTTTCGCCCAGGACCCACAAAAACCTGGAGCCGACCCTCCTTGGCACCCACCAATCCCAAAAATCAGGACTCTAAAGAGCCCTACCTGAATGGAGGAGAGGTTGATCATGTGTACCACCAATCCATTCATTCTTAACCCCTTCACCCCCGGGCTGATTATTCGTTTTTGCTCCCTGTCTTCCGAGAGCCGTAACTTTTTTATTTTTCCATGAATCTTGCCATATGAGGGCTTCTTTGTATAAGTTGTACTTTTAAATGAAACCATAAGTTTTACCATATAGTGTACTGGAAAATGGCAAAAAAAATTCCAAGTGCGGAAAAATTGCCAAAAAAAGTACGATTGCATGTTTGTTTTTGGGATATTTTATTCACAATGTTCACTATATAGTAAAACTGATATGTTGGTGGGATGCCTCAGGTCGGTATGCGTTCGTAGACACCAAACACGTATAGGTTATATTTTTATCTAACAGCTCAAAAAAATCAAGTTTGTCCAAAAAAAAAGGTGCACTTTTTACACCATTTTCCACAACCCGTAACGTTTTGATTTTTTGGGATTTGAGGCTGAGTGGTGGCCTATTTTTTGCATCTCAAGCTGACGTTTTTAATGGTACTTCTTTTGTGCAGATGCTACATTTTGATTGCCTGTTATTTCATTTTGCGCAAAATTTGCGGCAACCAAAAACCGTAATTTTGGCCTTTGGAATTTCTTTGCCGCCACACTGTTTACCAATCAGATTAATTGATTTCATATTTTGATCGGGCATTTCTAAAAGCGGCAGTACCAAGTGTGTATATTTTTTATTTTTTATTTGATCCAGGAATTGGTCCGTTGGGATGTCCAGAACGTTGTGGAGAGCAACGAAAACCCTGATGAGAGTGACACAGGAATGAAACTGTGCCAGATCAAAGATCCCATGGCAGTCTGCAAGCAACAATTCAGTCCCAAGCAGCCCGAATCCAGAAGTTGTTGGCCGCAATTGGCCCTAAAGCCTCAAGCGAGGAGAGTGCTTGTGTACGGGAATCAGTTTTGGGAGTTCCAATTTGCCTATTACCAGGTACTTGAGCAGAATTGTCCCACTACCCTGCAAAACCCCCAACAGGACAAAGGTTTACAAACAGAGCCTGTGACTTGCCCAATCCACGGTGGTGTTATACGTGCGTGTGCCTTGGACATATGGACAAAGATTGACTCCAAATTCAGGGTTCCATGCCCGAAGCTCGTCTTCCGGCCAATGTTTGCCAAAACAAGCCATCAAGATCTAAGAGATGCTACCTTCGGAATACACCAACAGTGGAGGAAGTGATCTAACTGATCGGACAACCTAACCCAGCCAACCTACATTGCCACATTCAGCACATCAAAGCCAGTGACATACAGGCTCAGGGACTTTGAGACACTGAGTCTTCCATCACTCTGGACATCACAGATATTGTTTCCCAAAAACATCCTTTACCAGGTTGCCAAGTGACCACCTTCCTGGCTGGCAGCCAGTGCTCGGACATCCCTCTGGCACATGTGCAGTTGGACTTGGGAACCGACCAGGGAGAGGTTAAAGTGGAGCTCATGAGCGATCTCCCCACACCTGATATTTTGGGGAAAGACCTAAGACAAGGACTATCCAGCCAGTTTTACACAGTGATCCCCCTCAACCAAGCCGAGTAGAACCTTGATACTGATCCTTCTTCCACCATTTCCGAGAATAACCCACATCCCCAACCTCCATCATCCACCTCTAATCCAATGATGGTGAGTACACCTGACCAGTCTGTGGCCATTGACATGAGGGGAGATAGGCTTCCCCAAACTCCTAACAATCTAACTCACTGACCCCACTTTAGAGCTTGTCGACCTGGAGGAGGAAGTCAGTGGGAGGTAAATAGATGAGAGCCTCTGCGGCTGAAATCACCACCAAAAGGGGAAATATTAGGAAAATGCCATCCAAATATCCTGAAAAGAGAACTGTGATGATCGATCATATCTGGAAGCCCTGTCTACACTGACCTTTCCCAGGATCCAGTGGTTTTCCAGGGCTAATTAAGAAGGGGAGGAATCTAATGACATTGCGTTTGACCACTGGTGTGGGGGGTGAACTGTTCTTAATTAGGCCAGGTGTATGGTTCCTTTGTTTATGAAATCAAGAAGAAGAGACAAGAGACGTTAGCCATGGTCTCATGCTAGACTGATCGGAGCCCTATTGTTAAATGTGTATTACCTCAGCCCCTTTGACTACATAACTAAGAGGAAAATTATGCAGTCAGATTGAACTAGCGACCAATGATAGAGCAGCCATCTCCAACCAATCCTGAAATACTCAACACCATGAATTGAGAACTGAGTGGTATAAAAAGAGCCTTGCTTCTGTCACTAGGGGGAAACTTCATTACCACAGTGTAGGAGCTACAGTTCCAGCTGGAGGATCACAGAGCTGCTTCACCTGGGATATTCCACATGACATCAGCCTTGGAGCTACGTTTCCTGCTGTAGGATCATAGAACTGCTCCATTTCGGATATTCTACAAGACCTTGGCTTAGGATCTACGGTTCCAGCTGCAGGATCACAAAACTGCTTCAAGATTAATTCTACAGGATTTCAGCCTAGGATCTACAGTTCCAGTAGTAGGGATCACAGAACTGCTTCACTGCTCAATCCTTAGCCCATGAATTTGATTGGAGAACCTAGGTTGGGACAATTAGGTCACCTGGCTACATACCTTGCTGTGCTCTGTCAGCTTCCTAAGCTTGCTGCTATCTAAACTAAGTGGATATGCACGAAAAGCCAGATGCTGCTGGCTGGGATAGTTTGTCCTGGAAACCTCAGTCAGAAAGATTCATTGCATTGGAGAACGCAGTCACACAGCTGTACAGTTGTGGATAGCTATCGAGGCCGAGTTTGAGCAATGGCTTCTCTACTCAACCTGGAGTCACGGAAGGCTGTGTATGATAACGGTGCAAACGTGGACACTATCCCGACCTGGATGTGCTGTGTGCTCAATTCCGCCGTTCGAACCCTATGGCTCTTTGACTAGCATAGCTACAGAGTTCTTTCGGCCTACTGGTTAAATGGTTGATATGTGAGATGTCGACATGGTGGAATTCCACTATGCACATGCTATGTCAGCAGCGACGAGCCTTGGTGGAGTATGTCATGAAACATAGCCAACACAGTCCAGTGGTAGAGCGAAAATCATACTTGCGGAGCATGCACAGATGCAGGACCTCTGCACCCTTCTGCACAGTTTTAAAAGACTTGCTAAGATGATACCATCATCAGCATCACTATTCCGGTCATCTACTTGCTGGAACCACTTTGAATAGTCTGTGGGAGGAGATGGTGGTCCCAGAGCAAGAGAAGGAAGCAGAGGAGGATGCAGGAGAGATACCAGTATCTCTTAAGGACCGGACTGTTATCGCACAGGCGGGTGCCATGGGAGGGTGAATTTCAGCGATCGAAGGGGGATCATGGTACCAGACAAACTGTTAGTGAAGGTGCAGGAGCTGAGGAACAAATACAGGTGGATAAGGAGAAAAATGTGATGAGCGCACAACAGTCAGGAAATCATGAAGGTATTGATCCCTTCTATGTTGTACTTTGTTGGTGGGAGGGGACGAAGGAAGTAAGCTTGAGTATTACTCCGTTACTAACATAACATGGACTTGGACCTCATAGAAACATCCATATGCAACATGATGCTCGTATTGTTATGATTACAAATTGTGCTGACTACTGGGTTGCCACTCGGTTAGATCCACAGTACAACAGTAAATTTTGCCAGATACTTTCCCCCTGGAAAGGGAAGCACACATGCTGCAGTATCGAAACAAGCTTGTACACAATCTTAAGAGTTGTTTTCCCCAAGGCAGCAATGAGGCATACAGTGTGCATAGAAGTTCTAGACTTCTAACCCTGGGAACCCATGTGGAGTCGATATTGCAGAAACATTAGCAGCAGCAGTTTAAGTGGCAGAAGGTACCAGTGTATATGCATGAAGGATAATGAGCTGCCACGGAAGTAGAGTTAGCGGTCTGGAAAAAGTGTAAAATTGCGCAGAGACCGGTAAGTTTAATGCTCTTGCTTTATTCTGATTTCATTCTTTTTTCTTTGATTTTTTTTTTTTATTACCCAGGTGGCCAGACCCGAATCGTTACCCAGAGTTCCATAAGAATTCCGTGCCCAGGGTCGGTGCTCAGGTTCTTTTGAGCCCGCGCTGAACCGGACTTTTACAGTTACAAGTTGTGCTGTAATGCTTAGCTGGGTTGTGCTGGAACTCACAGGATCAGTAAGATCTCAAGCCACTCAGTGGAATTTAGGACTGTGTCGGTTTATGACACTGTAACGTGCTAGAAGATATGTGCCCACTGTCTGAAGTGTTAAGTTGTCACAAAGAAGGAACTGTTGAGTAAAGAGTAGCAGTTTGAAATGAACTGTTGGTCTCCCTGTGAGTATAATTCGTCATCGGGTCCTGGCCAGCTGACATCAGTGGTAGTATGCGGCCTGCACAGGTTCACAGCTCACACTACACAAGTTAACACAACCAGCCAGGATCAGCTTTTCCATGTATCGTACTGGGGCATCTGGAGCCAATCTCTTGCTCCAGATACCCCAGCACTACCACCCCACGACACTGCAGCAGAACAAAAATCATTGTTCTCAGCAGCATATCGCCTAGTGCAAACTGCAGATGCAGTGGCGAATATACAGTATAGCTGGTACAGCTGCATCAGGGCTCATGCACAGTAATAAATACTATATATATGTGAGGTCCGACTGACTCACCAGGAAACTGGTTAATGCCGATGGGCCCTGGAACCAGTAAGAGGCCCTTCCTCTGCTCTCAAGTGATGTGTCGGTCGCAAACGATCCAACACAAAGATCCGGCTCTTTGCTGTGACTGACAGGAGCCGGATCCCCAGTGTGACCCACTAAGTTTTCTAAACGGCTCTTTTCGCTGCTTAAACCCCGTCCACCCTCGGCTAAGCCCCGCCCACTCAACAAACTAATTGGTCCCTTGTAAGAGGGCGGGGTTTAGCCACGGCTGGGCAGGGTTTCATCAGTGTTACTATATTCTTAAATATGTGTGCACTTGGGGTGAACACACATTTAATAAGGAGCCAAGAACGATCCGAATGAGCCGGCTCTTTTTGGTGAGCAGAGTCATGGGAACCGGATCACCAAAAAGAGCCGGTCTGCCCATCACTACTGCTCTCCGTGTTCTGCAGTAAACTCTGCCCCTCCCCTGGCAGGGAAGAAGATGCCAGGACTAACTACTCAGGAGAGGATGGAGGCCACAGCCAAAGAGGAGCTGATTCCTAAAGTTGTGCATGGAGCTGATTCCTGTACGAGTGGAGGGTAGAGCTGAGGGAGCAGCAGGAAAATTGAGGCCACACAGCTCAACATCCAGGATACAGCAGGAGAGGAGGCACAGGAAAAACTCCACAGGTCATCAGCAACTTATGAAGGAACACAGAGGTAAGTATATACTTGTTGGATCTGTCTGTTTGTTTTTACATACCTGTGTTGCTTGTAGTGTATATAATTGTGCATGTGTCTGTGTATATACAGTATACTACATGTGTGTGTATATGAATGTATGTGCCTGTGTGTATACAATATGTATCTGTGCATAAATAGTATATGTGCCTATGTGTATATACAGTGCCTTGTGAAAGTATTCGGCCCCCTTGAATTTTTCAACCTTTTCCAACATTTCAGGCTTCAAACATAAAGATGCAAAATTTAAATTTTATGGTGCAGAATCAACAACAAGTGGGACACAATTGTGAAGATGAACGATATTTATTGCTTATTTTAAATTTTTGTAATAAATACTGAAAATTGGGGTGTGCAATATTATTCGGCCCCTTTACTTTCAGTGCAGCAAACTCACTCCAGAAGTTCATTGAGGATCTCTGAATGATCCAATGTTGTCCTAAATGACTGATGATGATAAATATAAGCCATCTGTGTGTAATCAAGTCTCCGTATAAATGCACCTGCTCTGTGATAGTCTCAGTGTTCTGTTTAAAGCGCAGAAACCATGATGAAGGCCAAGGAACACAACAGGCAGGTCCGGGATACTGTTGTGGAGAAGTTTAAAGCCAGATTTGGTTACAAAAAGATTTCCACAACTTTAAACATTCCAAGGAGCACTATGCAAGTGATCATATTGAAATGGAAAAAGTATCATACCACTGCAAATCTACCAAGACCCGGACGGCCATCAAAAATTTCATGTCAAGCAAGGAGAAGACTGATCAGAGATGCAGCCAAGAGGCCCATGATCACTCTGGGTGAACTTCAGAGATCTACAGCTGAGGTGGGAAAGACTGTCCATAGGACAACAATCAGTCATACACTGCACAAATCTGGCCTTTATGGAAGAGTAGCAAGAAGAAAGCCATTTCTCAAAGATATCCATAAAAAGTGTCATTTAAAGTTTGCCACAAGCCACCTGGGAGACACACCAAAACATGTGGAAAAAGGTGCTCTGGTCAGATGAAACCAAAATCAAACTTTTTGGGTACGATGCCAAACGATATGTTTGGCGTAAAAGCAACACAGCTCATCACCCTGAACACACCATCCCCACTGTCAAACATGGTGGTGGCAGCATCATGATTTGGGCCTACTTTGCTTCTGCAGGGACAGGCAGGATGGTTAAAATTGATGGGAAGATGGATGAAGCCAAATACAGGACCATTCTTGAAGAAAACCTATTGGCGTCTGCAAAAGAAGTGAGACAGGGACGGAGATTTGTCTTTCAACAAGACAATGATCCCAAACATAAAGCAAAAACTACAATGGAATGGTTCACAAATAAACGAATCCAGGTGTTAGAATGGCCAAGTCAAATTCCAGACCTGAATCCAATCGATAATCTGTGGAAAGAGCTGAAAACTGCTGTTCACAAACGCTCTCCATCCAACCTCACTCAGCTCCAGTTGTTTGCAAAGGAAGAATGGGCAAGACTTTTTAAGGCTGCTTTACAAGCAGTGACATCGCTAGCAATCGCACCCACCCCAATGTTCGTGCGTCACGGGCAAATCGCTGCCCGTGGCGAACAATATCGTTAGTACGCGTCACACGCACTTACCTTCCTAACGACGTCGCTGTGGCCAGCGAACAATCTCTTTTTTAAGGGGGAGGTTCATGCGGCATCACAGCGATGTTACATATCTGGCCATCCAATAGAAGCGGAGGGGCGGAGAGCAGCTGCATTAATGTCACTCCCACCTTGTTGCCGGAGGACGCAGGAACGCTGTTGTTCGTCGTTCCCGGGGTGTCACACGTAGCGATGTGTGCTGCCTCAGGGATAACGAACAACCTGCGTACCAAAAGATCAACAATATTAGGGAAATGAACGACATGTCAACAATCAACGATTTTGGCCGTTCTTCGGATTGTTAGCGGTCACTCGTAGGTGTCACACGCAACGACATCGCTAACTATGATGGAAGTGCGTCACGAAACCGTGACCTCGACGATATATCGTCAGATAAATCGTAGCGTGTAACGGGGCCTTTAGTCTCTCGATGTGCAAAACTGATAGAGACATACCCCAAGCGACTTGCAGCTGTAATCACAGCAAAAGGTGGCGTTACAAAGTATTAACTTAAAGGGGCCGTATAATATTGCACACCCCAATTTTCAGATTTTTATTTTTTACAAAAATTCAAGATAAGCAGTAAATTTTGTTCAACTCCACAATTGTGTCCCACTTGTTAATTCTTCATCATAAAATTTAAATTTTTATGTTTATGTTTGAAGCCTGAAATGTGGGAAAAGGTTGAAAAATTCAACGGGGGCCGAATACTTTCGCAAGGCACTATATAGTATATGTCATTGTGTGTATATGTGCCTGTGTTATATACAGTGTGTCCACCCACATCTGTCCACCGTCATTAACATGAGAACCGCGGCAGCTATAGGCATAGAAGTGGTGTATAGGTATAGTAAAGTAGCCATGCGCTACGCAATGAAACCACCTATAGCGCCACCTGGTGGAAAACAATGGAGTTAGTATTTTTATCTCGAAAACGGAATGAGATAGAGAAAAAAAGTGAATTACAAAGTTGTAGGGCATCATCAATTCAATACAAATCGATACCTTGCATTCAGAAATGCTATGATTAGAACATGTAAAACACAAGGCTGCAGACGTGAAGTGATATCTCATGAAGGCCTTCCTACAAGTCATTGGGTATGGTGGTTGCATGGAGTGGCCTCCGCTCACCTGACCTGACCCCATTGGACTTCTTTCTATGAGGTCACATCAAACACCAGGTGTATGCGACCCCTCCACTAACATTGGAGGACCTACAATGACATCACAGATGCTTGTGCAAACGAGAGGTCGGGCCAAGTGTTCAGCTTGGACACCCAATAATTAAAGGAAGCTGAAGCTACAGAAAGGACACAGGTATGGTCACCTAAGTAACCCATGACCATGTTGTGCAACTTCTCCCTCCTTGGCATTGTTACAGGCACAGATAGCCCTTGCTGATGTGCTGGTTTATTGAAAATGGCCCAGTTCCCCCACCTCATGTTCGTGTCTCTCTCCATTAATCTTTGGTTTTGAAAAGAGTCAGTAACTCTGCCACCAGCATTGTCTGAGGGTGATTTTTTCAGCAACTGATGTACATTGACCCTCTTGAAGGATTCCATTGGGCAACCCTTTGGTGACTCCAAAAGGAAAGAAGGAAATTTCTCCTTGTACTGTGGGTCCAGAAAGGTGGCCAACCAGTTATTGGATAAAATGTGTACCATGCAAGGGTCTTGCCACAGACACTTACACATGAACTGTGCCATGTCGGCCAAGCTGCAAACAGGCAAAGGCTCTGTGTCCCCACCAGGAGGAATAACACCCATCCTCTTCTCATGTTGACGCGCCTACTTCTCCTCAACCTCCTCCTCTCCAGCCCATCCATGCTGGACAGACACGAAACTGGGATTGAGAGTTCCCTGTGTAGCATTGGGAGACCCCTTGGTAGAACAGAAAAACAAGTCCTTTCCTTCCTCATCCTCCTCATCATCACCCAATGTTGCCTCAGAATATTGGCTGGGCTGGGTAGTATCATCATCACCCATTCGGAAATCTGGCTCCATAGCCATATGCTAAGCACTCAAATCTTCCTCTTTGAGATTTTGCAATGATTGTTTCAACAGACACAACAGTGGGATGGTTAAGCTGATAATAGCCTGATCACCGCTCACAAGCTTGGTGCAGTACTCAAAGTTCTCAAGAACCAAAGAAATGTCAACGATCCACACCTACTCGACAGTTGTTGTGTGGTGGCTGACTCTCAGTCTGACGGGCATGTTGAAGCTGAAATTCAGCTACTGCCCTCTGCTGCTCACTAATCATAGCCAACATATGACATGTAGAGTTCCACTGCGCGGGCAGGTCGCACATGAGTCGGTGACTTGGCAAATTCAAGTGCATTTGCAGCACTGTAAGACCAGCAAAAGTGGTAGAGGAATGGCAAAATGGGCGCTAATATGGCACTTCTTCTCAAGTGAACATGATCTTACAAGTTGCATGTACACCAACTCATACTCCGACTAACTTTTTTGAGTTTTTGTTTGTTTGCCTTGTCAAGCAGGTACGGCAAGTCAGGGTATATTTTGAGAAATTTCTGGTCAACGAAGTTCAGCACATGAGCCATGCATGGCTCGTGTACCAGCTTGTCGACCTTTAAAGCTGCCACCAGTTTTCGCCCATTATCGCACACTACCAGAACAGTTGGGAACAGCTGACCCAGTTCTCACTCTGGCAAACCACTACCCCTTGGTACCTGTGTTGATGCTACATAGCCATCTTCTTCTGTATTGCTGTGCTGGCTATGTATGTCTATGGTCCAGGTCGGATCAGTAGAGACATCATCGACCGCCTTATCTTCCATCTCATTCTCCTTCCCAGTTGAGATTGTAAGCTGATCTGATGGCAACTGTGTCTCATCATCATCAGCCTCCACCTCTGAAGACAGTAAATCAGGTTCCTCAAAGTGCCTTTCTTCTGGCTATAGGTCCTCAAATACTTGCGCATCAATGCATGCCACCTCCTCATGTCATTCTTCAATGCTGCACGGTGAGAGGCCAGAGCCAACCAAGGGATATGTACAAAACAGATCCTCAGAGTAGCCAAGCGTGGGGTCATATGTCTCCTGTGACTGATGATGGGGGTGGAAGGAGGACCAGGTTGAGGATTGGATGGGCCAGCCTTCTGTGTATCCACAGCAGACAGCGTGGTTATGAAAGATTTGTTGCTACTTGAGAAATGCGAAGAGGCCTTGTTGTCTGCCATCCAATACAGAATCTGCTGTTGCTCTTCTGACTTCCACACACATTTATGTTCCAGACCGGGAAATTTGGCCAGGAACATAGTGGATGCATCAAGCTTTTTCTGACCTGACACAGACTCAGTGCTTTGTCACCCACCACTGACAACACCACACCCTTGTCCACGTCCCTGTCCCTTAACAACTGGCTTTTTTGTCATTTTGGGCTTTGGTGACATATTTGCAGATGTTGATGGCCCAAGCCAAGCAAACTTTGACCCCAAATACTGTATATTATGGAAAAAGTACAAGTAAGTACTTTGTACCAGGCAGCCCAAAATGCTAGTAGTATTTCTTTGTATCTGGCAAGCTCACTAGCAATGTACTAATGTGGCTGATGTGGACAGCACACGCCAGGCTGTGACCCCTACAGATGGCGCATTGTAAACTGCTATGGAATATATATTCCACTATCTGAGTCTCAATGAGGGAGGGACTGCCCAAATGTATAAGAAGCAGCAGTCCCTGCAAAACGTATATTTTGTCTTGAGGCCCCTCAGGTCAATGATCAACATACCAATGGGCATGTTCTAGCTATCCTTGTAAAGTGCTCAAGAATAGCTAACTAGAAATTATGTATGACAGAAGGACCTACAAAATGTATAAGTCAGGGCCCCCCAATTGTAAAAGTAAAAAAAAGCCAAAACACTATGTGTGAACAAACGCTAAAAGGGATATTTTTTTTCCTCTGGTTTATTTAGCCGATATACTCGTAGAAGTGATTACACAGGAAAAACTGTTTAACATTTTTGGCCTATAAAATTCAATTTAGTTTAGGTTTGCTAGGTGTTCTTGTGCATCTGTAAAAGTGGCATAATACTGTGACACCCTCATTCCCAGAAACCATATGTGAGTCAGAAATGCATGCAGGCATATTCTCCAGGCTCTCCCCATTCAGTTTCATCACTTTCCCATCCATTTCAGCCTTTTCCTCAGGCCCCCAGACCTCTTTGTTGGGTCCAGCAGAAAATTACTCACATTTCCCATTGACTTGCATTGGCCTGGGGTATAAGCTATTTTTTTCTATTGAGATTTGTTTAGGAAATGGCCACAGTGTAAATATGCTTTTATCTTAAATATGCACATATACCAACTTATGCTCTGGCTCATTTTTATAAAAAAATGCTGAAAGAATTGACATTCTGCGTCATGACAAAAACGCAGCCGGTCTCGAAATACAGTATGAATGGAAAAAATGCAGCCTGTGCATGAGATTTCAGAAATGTCATTGATTGTGCTGGTTCTGTAAAATGATATGTATTTTACGCAACCAATACGCTGCATAAAATATACAGCAAAAATGACTACTATAAGCATATTCTTAGAGGGCCTATTTTGTAGGTCAGGGAGAAAGTTGCCAGTATTCAGTGCTAGAACCTACAAACATATCGATGTGCGAACATAGAAACCTGAATTTTTACGTTTTAAATGGAGATCAGTGTGCTGAAACGCAAGATAGCAATCAGCGTGGAAATCATATGATATTATTATTGGCCGACTCTGGAGTACGGCTCAGCTACATTTAAACAAAAGAATGTTTCTTTTTTTGCTTTTTTTCTGTCTTATTGACTACATTCCAATGACAGTACATAGGGGTGCCACCTGCATTGCAAGAAATGATACATGGTTATGGCTAAATTCATTCTTGTGCAGGTGACCCATTCTGAACAGGCAAGATGAGATGACCCTTATGCCCCCTATACACTTTAGATTGTTCAGCTGGCAGTTATATGGACTGTCTCGCCCATTCACAGGAGCGCTCGCTCTGCCCAGGATTCCTGTGTTCTCTATAGCAATGCCGTGGCTAGAAAAATCTGATGGCAACTTATCGATAAAAAAACAAAAGGATCGGCAGTCCTATGTACAAAATTGTACATGCTGAATCCTTAAAGGGGTACTCCGATCTCCAAGATCCTATCCCAATATGTAGTAGGTGAAAAAAATAATGATAATATTAATAATAATAACTCCCCTGGCAATCATTTTTTGTGAGCCCCTATACACCGTAGTCTGTTGGCTGAAGTTCAGCTGCTGAACCGCTCGATATCTGCGGGTTGGGCCATCGTTAGTCTAATGTGTATGGGGGGACCTTAGTACCATCAACATTTTATTGAGGCAGATAAAACGGTGTATTGTAACCACAGCGAGCAATCACAGCGCAGCTATCATTTTTTATAAGCAGAATAAGAAATGAAACCTGAGTAGCTATGGTTGCCAGGAGCATCTAAGACATTTTTTATTTTATGTGTGACGCCCCAGGGACTGTGGGGTACTCAGTCCCGGGCGCACGGTGCACAGGGGGGATCAGTCGTGGTTGTGGCCGATGCCTGGTTCCGTGACCCTGGGGGTTCGGCCCTCAGAAAAAAGAGGTTAAAAATAAAAAGGGAATAAAATAAAAAGAGTTCTCGATTACGCCACTTGCAGTATGCATCCAGATTATGGAAGCCGCAGCTGCAGGGTCCTGTTTGGTGAAGGGGGCAATGATAGGGGACAGTCAGTATATGTGCAGAGGCGCAAAGGAAATAGTCCACACCGGCATTGCAGTTTCAACTTGCCTTTACTGGAGGCTCGGTACCTGGACCTGTGGGTGGTGGTTACAGGTGTTCCCGCTCCCCTTGTTCTCCGGGCCAGCTGTGACCTGGGATGGCTGTCCTCCGTGTACACTTGTTGTTGATGGGCTTCCGTGGTCTGGAGCTTCTTGGTAGTCCCCTCTTTTCAGTCTTGGTCCTATTGCAGAGAGCCTAGACTATTTAAGGTGTTCAGTCCCCATTCCCCTCTTCACTGCTGATACTTCAGACTCTTTGGGTTGGGGAGGGATCCTGGAAATCCCGTCACCTGGCTGAATTAACAGTTGACTATAAAGTGTCCCGCTGTCCTAGGATCTGCACCCCGCCATGTGGTGAGTCCTGTGAGCCTTGGTTCTAGACTTCCACAGTCGTTCCGCGGTTCCTGGAGCCTAAAGGCCCTGTCACACACAGAGATAAATCTGCGGCAGATCTGTGGTTGCAGTGAAATTGTGGACAATCAGTGCCAGGTTTGTGGCTGTGTACAAATGGAACAATATGTCCATGATTTCACTGCAACCACAGATCTGCCAAAGATTTATCTCTGTGTGTGACGGGGCCTTTACACTTCCCCAGGAAACCCACGATCCCTGGAGTCCTGGTTCTGTACTCCACAGTCCCTCACTCCTGTTACAACACTTCGTTGTTACTTCAGGTCTTTCTGTACTTTCACTCTCAACTCCTTCTCTCTCTCCTCACAACTCCTCTACTTCTTCATTCACTCTCCTCGACTCTGCTCACTACTTCCTCCCGCTAACTTCCAAACTGACCACTGGCCCCTCCCCCTCGCTGGGTCTCTCCCTACAGATTGGGTGGCGACTATCCAATCAGTGCCCATGGCTTTTACCTGTTGCTAAGCAGTCTCCCAGTCTGTTGTTGGGGTTGTGTATGTGGCCTGAAGGTGTTGGTGTAATGACTGGCACGGGTATTCCTGGGTTTGGGTTCCCAAGTTCACATTTTGCGGTACCTCGTACCACAGGGGTGCTACATATGCCTATTAGTATGTCAAATGTAAATGACAGATAAGTTATGTAAAATTTTAACACTGTTATCTTTTTTTAGTTTACAAAAAAATGGTTAACCAAGTGGTCACTATAAACGCTTGCATGTCTTTTGGTAGGGGATCCTTCTTGCTAATGTGCCAAAAATAATTAGGGAATGCAATATGTAGGTATCTACCCCTCAGAGCCTCCATAATACATGTGCATAGCTATACAGCCTGCTTGTGCTACTGTGCATGCCATGTGCACATATCTTTGCCATAAGTACGAGTCTGAAGTGACAGTGGCCAATATGGACTTACAGTACTTGCAGTGGACAGATATGAATTGCATAAATGGTGTGATAACCTTATGTCGCAGGCGGGGAGGGGACTCTGCGCTCACCATGCTCGGGTCCGGCGCTGCTGCTGCTCGGTGGCTCGAGCGGTGGGCCGGATCCGGGGACTTGAGCGGCGCTCCTCGCCCGTGAGTGAAAAGGGTGGTTTGTTGGGGTTTGGGATGTCGGTTCGTGACGCCACCCACGGTGTGTGGTGAGGTTGGGGCACCACCGCTGCTCTGTACGGGATCCCGGGAGCGATGACAGGGAGCAGCTGGGCTGTTTCTCTCCCCTCCGTGGGTAGGGGGATTTTGGTAGTCCCGGGGCCCGGAGTTATTGTCTGTTTGGTGGATCGCGGAGCCTGGCCAGGTACAGGGTCACGGGGCAGCGCAGTGCCAGACGGCACAGTGGTACTTACTCAGCAGGTAATGCACACGGAGTCTCTTGTAAAACAAACAGCTGGATGAACGAGTCACACAGACGGCTGCGGCGGTCACTCCCGGTCGGTTGGCGGTAACAGTCTCTCCCTGCACCGGTGTTATGTTCTCGGCCCCGATGGCTTCCCACCGGTAACCCGCTCCCCAGCGGTGTGTTGGCTAAGGGAGCCCCTTTTGTTGCCCGCAGGCTCTGGCCCTGGGAGCTCTAGCTCTGGCGGTAGCTTTATTTCCCTCACGGTTTGGACGGTTGCCTTCAGTCGGGTCTTTATTGCTGGGAAACCCCGGAGGTTCCCGTCGCTGACGGATTTGACCGGTTTAACGGCGACTCCTAGCCTGGTCGGGGTCCGTAGGCCCTGCCGGATGGTGCTGGCTTCTCTTCGCTCCCCGGTCCGGTACCGGCGGGCCACCTCCCGTCCCCGGTCCTTACGGTTGTGCGTCAATCTGCCTCTCCTGCAGACGGTCACCACCGTCTGCCAACCTTGCTGTATGTGCCCGGGCCACGTACCCGGACACGGTCTTTCTGCTCCTCCACTACTACCTCCTTCAACTTCAAACTCTCCTACTCAACTGCCCTTCTTCTCCTCCAGGACTGTGAACTCCTCAGTGGGAGGAGCCAACCACCTGGCTCCACCCCACCTGGTGTGGACATCAGCCCCTGGAGGGAGGCTTGTCCAGGGCGCCACACTTACCTTTAATACTATTCAAAAACCAAAGATATGTACTCATGCCTGGGGTGGCAGCCATGGGTGAGTGCTGTAGATTTGGAACCCTGGTACGCTACAGAAAAGTGGGGGTGCTGTGTGTGTGGGCGTGATTACATGATTACCCTGACCACTTTCACTTCGGACCCATGTGGTGCTGTTCCTCAATAAGGCCTTCTATCTTCAGGTTAAGGACATAAGACAAATTGTTATAAACAAAGCACACTTTACTTGGCAGACGACTTGGGTACATGCAACACACTTTATTTCATCTTCTATGTCAAACAGAAGCACAAGCTTAATGGTTTCTGGCCACAGCATTCTACTTGTGACCAATTAACAGACGAAACACATAAGGGTCACCTCCTTCTTCTTTGTGCAGGATCAGACAGGTCAATGTGTAACGCTATGGCTCCTGCACCCAAACAACTGACAGAGATTCCTCAGAGACCCGCTTCCCTCTTTCAGTGTTTCTGGCTTGGCATATCCTTACTCTTAAGGTCCCCTTTCACAGACAGCCAATACTGGAGTTACTTCTGTCGAACTCTGGTCTCATACAGGTTGCACCCATTTGCTTCCATGATAGATTTCTGTTGCCTCTAACATTTGTTTTGGTTACTGCTACCTTGTACTCTCTAACAACTCATTACACTTGTCTGCTGCTATAAGGTGTTCTTCCCACAATCAACTCTCCACACTCTACTGAGCTTCAAACAAAAACTACCCCATATTTTGCGCCCTTTCACTCCATCCACTCCACTGGCTGCTAGGTTTTAACCCTATCATTTCCATCTACAGACTACTACTGCCGTCAGGGGAATCTAAACCTACCAAATGAAAACAGGGACATCTTGTGGCCGGAGGTAGTACTGCAGGCAACATAGCCGATATAAAACAATATTATAGGGCAATTGGTGTCTTCAGGGGCGAATACAACAGCCCAATCACCCCCTTACAGAAAATGATACATTTAAATCCATAGTGATATGACAATGAACTATTTAAATTAACATTTCTTTGATGACAAATTTATCTCAGCTACCTCTACAGTTTTTCCTATAAGGTCTCATTCAGATGCCAGTGATTGTTCACGTACACAAAAAAAATAACGGTCTGAGCATCATTGTATCAGTTCTTACCATCAGTGTTTCATCATTATGGAAAAATTCATAATTTACAAAGCTGGTCCTATTAATTTCAATGTTAACCAAGGAGAACATGTGGACTGTACAATGATGCTATCCATGTACTGTCTGTTGTTTTTACAGACCTATATACTTGCATTGGTAATGTTGATCTGTCACTTGGATCAAAATGAAATGTTTCCATGATTTTTTTTTTGCAGACACGCAGTCCACAAAAAAAACACAGACGTGAACAGCTCCATACAGTGGGTACGGAAAGTATTCAGACCCCTTTACATTTTTCACTCTTTGTTTCATTGCAGCCATTTGGTAAATTCAAAAAAGTTCATTTGTTTCTCATTAATCTACACTCTGCACCCCATCTTGGCAGAAAAAAAACAGAAATGTAGAATTTTTTTGCAAATTTATTAAACAAGAAAAACTGAAATATCACATGGTCATAAGTATTCAGACCCTTTGCTCAGACACTCATTTAAGTCACATACTGTCCATATCCTTGTGATCCTCCTTGAGATGGTTCTGTAGCGCCCCTGAAGTCATCAGGGAGCTACAAGGTTCTGCATCCTCACCAGGATGCAGGGCCTACCCCCTGGGGACCCGGAAGACCAGTGACGGTCATACACAAAACTCCAGGTAATCCCAGTTTTCCCCACCAATCCCCCATACAATGGTACAGGGCTAGGGTTGGACCAATGGATGGCCTCCTAGAGGTGCAGCCAGTCCAGTCCACTAGTTGACCAGGTGGGAGGGGCGGACAGAGAGTCAGATAGTCTGAGAGGGTCGAGGAGTGAAGGTGTGAAGGTGGATGTGGCGCCCCAGGACCTGGTCGCCACAACAGCATTGCCCCTCCAAAGGGTTAATGCTGAGCCTGGAGGTAATTGGGGGGTCTATTGGCCAGTAAGTTTAACATCCAATGCAGTTCTCCCTCAGGCCAGCAGGGGGCGCTCTGAACCTGGAGTTCCAGGGAGCATTCCCTAAGTCTGGCCTGAGGGAGGAGTTAGTGCTCAGTCTGTAGAGAGAAGTCAGAGCAAGCAGACGCAGAGTAGTGCTGTCTTGTGGAACTGGGGCCTGGAGCTGGAGTAGCTTGGCCCAGTGAAGCAAGATTTGCAGAGAGGCACAGAAGAGACTCAGACATCGGAGTCTGTGGTTGCCAGGGTATAAAATCCTTCCCTGGTGGCCGAATCCGGAGGGCAGGAGAGCTGCAAGCCCCCCTGGCCCAGAAGCAATCTGAAGGTACAGCTGCATCCCAAGGGCCCGGTGTGGACTCCTGCAGAGAAGCACCAGAGAGGGCCTGCGCAGCCTACCACACAGAAAAAGGGACGAACCACTGGTCCCAGCAGCAAGAGGGCCATTGCTAAATTCAGAGTGCAGGGTCCTATAGAAGAAAAGGAAAGATCAGGGAGCAGGCCTCATACTCAACTGGCCAAAGAGATCACCCCCAGGCACTTCCAGGCCGGCCGGATCATCTTTACCCTCTGTGACGGTCTCCCTGGACTAAACTTCTGCCAAGTAAAAGAGGAAAAGGTAAAGAGACTACTGTTTGTGCCTGTTTCTTTCACTGCCTGTCGGCCCTGCACCGTATTATTCACACATCACACCATAGACTCTCACGAGCACCAACTGTGCCCCAGGGCACCGCTCCACCTGTGGGAAGCAGTACCACCATTGCTGCTATTGTGACGCCCTGGCACAGCCAGGTTGTCACAGAAAGAGTTAATCCTCCTTGGTAATCTGATCTCACACTGGTGCAGCAAGACAAACCACCTCCCCCAGGGTAAGAGAAAAGCAGAGCAGAGAGGAGGGGCTGGAGCAGAGTGTTGGAGAAGGAGACAGAAGTGGAGCCTGGAGCTGTAGCTCCCAGGCTGAAAGCAAAGCGTGCTCCGAGAGGGCCGGGACAGGCCGTAGTGAGGAAGGGGCCAGAGGTAGCCGGAGCAGGGCGGTGGCCCCTCGGTACCTGGGTACCCGGATCACTACAGGGGAGTGGATTCCCCGTTCCCGGCTGAGGAGAAAGAGGAAGAGAGAGGAGAGAAAGGCACCTGGCTGCAGGGAAAGAACAACAAGGGCTGCTGCACCGTGTGTGAGACACTAACACCCCCCGTACCGAAGGCTGCGGACACCAGCAATTCCTAGTTTACCAGTGACTCCGTGTGACTTACTTGTGAGTACACCCGTGCCCTCGGGCACCGCACTGCAGCACTGCGCCCTGCTCCCTGCTTACCCCATCACCGGGCCCCGGGACAACCAACCCCCTACCCACGGAGGGGAGAAATAACATCTAGCTGCTCCATATCATCACTCCCGGGATCCCCGTCCAGAGCAGCGGTGGTGTTCCACAATCACCACAACCGTGGGTGGCGTCACGGACAATCTCCCTTAACAAAACCCCTTTTTACTGTGGAGCCTGGGATCACAGACCGGGTCACGCTACCGTGATACCCACAGAAGTGACTCTGTGGCCCGGATCTGAGTACCCCCTGGTCCCCGGGCGACACACTTGGCGTCACGAACAGGATCTTACCGCTCTGCCGTCTGGTAGAGGTGCGCCTTGTTACCGCCGGAGGTATCCGGCAGAAAAATTTCAGAAGCCGCCATCTTTGGCGCGAAAAGTTCCCGCTCGAGCGTCTTCTCGAGCAGTAGAGGCGCGAAGGCCAAAACCCCGCCCCGAGAGAGGAGGGGCCGAAAAGAGCTAAGGGGGACGCGATGGCGGCTGGACGCATGTAGCTGCGGCTATAAAAGCAGGGACACCAGGACTCTGCAAAGATACCGTTCCTGGAAGAGAAAGCCATCATGTGGATGCCGTCCCGCGACACCATAGCCCCCGCGCCTGGAACCGTGGCGTGGGTGGAGATCCGGCCCGCGCAGCTCTACCAACGGCTGCAGGTGAAGATGCAGCTCCTCATGGAGGAGTGGGAGGCCGACATGGCGGACGTTGTAGCCACCGTGCGGAGACGCGAGGAGGAAGCGGAGAAAGGGAGGGTGAGTGACCCACGTCCCGATGCCCTGGAAGGGCCGGTCATCGCGGCTGCGGGGCCCGGTCCAAGCCCTCTCCCTTCGCTGCCTCCCTCGCCACCCGTCCCGGAGGCCGTGACCCCGCCACTAGGCCTGCTACCACCGCAACCGGTAGCAGTACCCAGCGTCCCCGCCCAGGCGGGCCGACCTGTAGCCGGAGCCCGTAGTCGACCGGAGGTGTTGCCATGGAAGGCCCCGAAGTCCGCACCGGAGGCATCCCCCGAGAAGTCCCCCGAGCCGGAGCTGATGACGCGCTCCGAGCCGAAGGCCCAGCAGCGGAAAGCCCCTATGCCCATCCCCCACACCTCGGCTGAGGTAGCGCCGGGTTGTTGCTGCAAGGCAGCGCCCAAGGCCAAGACACCGCGGGACATGCCGCCCAGATTCCTAACAGTGGGCAACGTCCAGGATGTCCCGCGGGGCCCGACCCGTGCGCCGGCGCTGGCGGCAGCGCCGTATTGGGATAGGGAGCCGGTACCGCTGGGCCTGGAGATCGCCGAGAGGGAGCGGAAGAAGGCCGAGCTGGTGGCCCGAGCTATCCGAGAAAAAGAAAATCTCCGCCAGGCCACGTTCCGTGTCTGGGGCCCGTTGTACGAGGGGCAGGTGAGGCGGTTTGATGTCCGCCGGGGCTACGGGTTCATCTACGAGCCGGGCCTGGAGGCCGAAGTGTTTGTAGCCCGGCGGGATGTGAATGCCCACCTGCCTGAGGAGCATCCCGGCCGCAACCTAATGCCGGGAGACCTTGTTCGGTACACCCGACACTGCGGAGAGAGGGGGTGGTTTGCCCTGGATGTGAAGCTGAGGGGCAGCCAGGAGAGCAGAGTGAGTCCTGTACCCCCTCCCTCGGATGAAGCTGAAGGCCTGGAGTAGGGCAGCGGAGCACCGTTGTCCAGTCCCCGTTGGGACCACCATTTTGTTCTGTTGTTTAAAAAGTTTTGAAAGATGATGAAAAATGATGATACCGTGAAAGTAACCTGATTTGCTTTGTGATTGCAACCGGCTGGAGCCGGCACCGTTGTCCCCGTGGGGACCGTTAAAATGTTTTGCATGGAGGACTATCCATGGACAAGCCCGTGAACTTGCAGGGCACCCACAAACGTTAAGTGGCTTGTAAATATGTTGTTTACCGTTACCGTTTTCCGCAATGCCGCCTCCGGAGAGGCAGGTTGGAGGGAGGGCCCTCAGCAGAGCAGGCTGGGGCCCAGCCACCAAAGGAACCGGTGGCTACCCTCTGGAGGGGAAGGACAGATCCCGCTCGGGTAACTTGTGCTGGACTGTGGGTCAAGGGGTGCTGCCTGGGCTTTAGGGGCAGCATCAGGGCCAGGTTGCTTGGGTGGGAGAGAGCGGAAACCGTAACCGTAAACCGTTTGCAACGTTAAAAGAAATGTGCCTCCCGTCTTGGGAAGAGTTATTATTAAAAATGTACATAATTTACCGTTTATCATGTTATACCTTTTTACATTTACAGAAAACAAAAGGAAAATAAAACCGGTGTTGGACTGGCAGCCCGAGGACGGTCTGCGTTTTGCTAAGGGGGAATGTGTCGCCCTGGGCAAGCCAGGGGACACAGGTCACAACAACACACACACCCCACATTCCCTGCAGGTACACCAGCTAACCAGAAATCCTTGTTGCCTTCCTCCAGAGGCTGATGATTCACACCAGGGGGTGGAGCCAGGCGGTTGGTGTCCGCCCACCGAGGAGTTCACAGCTCTGGAGGCAGGAAGTTCCAGGCAGTTTAGCCCAGGCAGGGCTTGTGAGCAGAAAGACGAGCTTGTGAACAGAGTGTAGCTCAGGAGGGAGCTAGAGTGAAGTGAAACAACAGTGAAAGTGACAGAAAGCCTGAAGTTGGTCTGTGGCTGTGTGCCCAGACGGAGTCAGCAAGGTCAGCAGACGGTGGTGAAGGTCTGCAGTGGGACTGTCTGGAGGTTGCTGGAAGGACCACGGAGGCTGTGTGTACCCGGGGGTCTGGAGCAGTATACAAAGGGCAGTCAGCACCAAGGCAGGGGCTTTTCGGATCCCGGCAAGGCTTGGAGTCGCTGTAAATTGCCAAATCCGTTAGTGAAGGGGACGTAGATCACCCAACAAGCAAGTCCTGATTGACGGCAAAGGTCCAACCACAACGGGGAAACACCGCCACCGCCAAGGCACCAGTTTCCCAGGGCCGGCGCCTGCGGGCAAAGCGTGGAGCTCCTCCGGCTCAGATTGTAGTCGGGGAGCGGGTAACCGGTGGGAAGCCATCACTACTAAACAGACATTTCAAAGGTGCAGGGAAGAGACCGTCACCGCTAACTGCAGGGAACCGCAGCACCGTGAACCGTCCGAGGGACCCGTCCAACCAGCCGTTTGTTTACCGAGAACTGTGTCGTGTTTACTGGCTGAGTGAGTACCTCAGTGCCGCAAGGCACAGCGCTGCCCCTGAGCCCCTGCACCCCACTGGGCCCCGGGATCACCAACCCCTACCCACGGAGGGACAACACAACAACTGGCTGCTCCGCCTCACCATCCCCGGGATCCCCATATAGAGCAGCGGTGGTGTACACTCAATCACCACAACCGTGGGTGGCGTCACGGACAATAAACAATCTCCCCAACCAAAATCTCCTTTTCACTCACGGGCGAGGAGTGCCGCTCGAGAACCCCCGGGATCCGGCCCACAGCTCGAGCCACCACTGAGCAGCAGCCGCCGGACCCGAGCAGAAGGGGTGAGCGTGGTGTGCCGACACCCTCTTCCCCGCCCGCGACACTATTCCATCACCCCGGAGGCCTCATACAGCAGCGGCGGCTTAATAGCCGCATACCACAGGTGGCGTCACGAACACAAACTTTATTCACCTAGCCATATTTAATTGACACCCACCAGGGCCACGGAGTCGGGCCCCGCCACCACTGACGACCCCCGGACTAGTCCGACCCGGCACCGGGTGTCCCACAGCCCTGGGGTGGGCGAGTCAACTTTGGCGTCACGAACAGGATTTCGTGCCCGGCCCCACCGGGTACTGTGCGCCTGCAGAAACTGTGCCTAAAAGACTGTGTTACTGTTTGAAAACTGCCGCCGCCATTAGCCTCACTGAGCGCAGGAAGAAGGGGGGCGTGCCCGAAAAAGAGCGCGAAGGGAGCGCGCCATCAGAGCGGAGGGTCGTTAACCCCGCGCTACCCGGAAGAGATTTTGAAAAGTGAACGGAGTCTGGTGAGGTTCACTAAGGGGGATGAAGATGTCCGACACAGAGAGAGACCAGGTGGCTGTGGTAGCTCAAGACGCAGCAGCACCGGCCGATGTAATCCCAGTCGCCGTCACCCCAGCCCCCGCTGTAGCGCCGGTAATGCCGATCACACTGCCGTACATCCCGGGAGCAGAATTGCTGCCGAAGTACTCCGGGGAGTCACATACCCTGAGCGACTTCAGAGAAAGGCTGCACAGCTTGTTCATAGTGTATCCTCTGACTGAGAGCCAGAAGGTGGGCATATTAATGGGGCAGCTAGCTGGCACAGCCCAGCGTGAAGTGAAGTCCTGGCCTGATACAGATAAAGGGACAGCAACCCAGATACTGGCCAAGTTAAAGAGTACTTTTGACACCCGCACCGCAGCAGAAATAAAGATGAGATTCTTTGGGTGCAAACAACGGGCCACAGACAGCATAAGGGACTATGCCTTAAACTTGCAGGAGGCCCTGAGAGCAATTAAACAGGTGGACCCAGAGAGTGTACGTGAAGAAGACAAACTCCTAACTGAGCAGTTCATAGAGGGGCTCCTGTCAGACGCCCACAGGACCCAGCTGCGTATCATGGTCCTGCAGAACCCTGCTCTGGACTTTGCAAAGTTTAAGGACCAGGCCATCCAGGTACTGAGAGAATCTACACCGAATGACCCAGTACCCCTCCGGCCTCTTGCTATCACGTCCCCAGGGGTGGTGCCTGCAACACGAGCCGCTGCAGGGGCTGAGGCGCAGTCCCTGGATAAGGATCCCACTGCAGAGCTCAGACAGCAGGTCCAGGAGCTGACCAAGACTGTAGCTGCCCTTGCCAGGACCGTGCAGTCTCTACAAGTGACCCCATCGCCTGCAAGAATCGAGTTGGCCTCCAGCCCAGATGACGTCCCATGGATGCGACAGAGGAGGATTCCACCGATCCGAGGAAAAGACACAGACCGGTATGATTCAACTGGACAACCGATCTGCCGCCGCTGCAGCCAGGCGGGCCACATTGCAAGACACTGTCCTTTAAATGGGCCGAACCTGGGGCCAGGAGCCAACCCCCAGGTGTAAGGAAGCCCGGCTCAACCCCCAGCCGCAGCAAGTATGTGGGAGGACGACCGGTCCTTCCTATTGTGCTGGATGGGATCCCGTTGAATGCCCTCCTGGATACGGGGTCCCAGGTAACAACCATCCCTTATACATTGTACAAAAGATATTGGGCTGATTCAGACATTGACCATGGCCCAGATGATGATTTAACAATTGTGGCCAGTAATGGTCAGCCCTTGCCCCAAATTGGGTATAAGGAAGTAACCATTAAAGTGGAGCGGGTAGAATTGCCATGTCAGGGGATGATAATTGTAGATATTGATCGCAAAGAATCTAACCCACTGCTAACCATTGGTACAAATGTGATGGAAAATTGTCTTGCCGAAGTGATAGTTTTGTTGCAGCAGGCGTCTGAAGGTGCCAGCTCCGGGCAGCAGCGTGCCCTACAGAGGGAGATCAGAGTCCTGATAAGGAGGCAGCAGGTAGAGCTGGCCGGAGGAGAAATTGGCAGTGTAAGGGTAAGTGACCCTCTCCCCATTGCAATTCCCCCCAAAAGTGAAATGTTGATATGGTGTCGGGCAGCAATAGGCCTCAAGGGTCAAGACTACCAGGCCCTGGTGGAACCTGGGTATTCAGAAAGTAGGCCTGGTGTCCTGATAGCCAGAGGGGTAGCAGACGTCCGCAAGGGAAGAGTGCCCGTCCGCGTCCTGAATTGTGGGGAGGAGGAAGCCAAATTCCCCCGTTACGCCACTGTAGCAAAACTGTACACTGTCAGTAACAATACCATCTAAGCAGTGGAACCCTTGATCCCGTCCGACCAGGCGGAAGACAATGGCTCCATGGGACAGCTGGAAGACTGGTGCCAAAAATTACATGTGGGCACCGATTCCACCCCCTCACACCAAAAGCATGGGGTTTACCGGGTGGTACAGGAGTACGAGCGGGTCTTCAGCAAACACCCCCTAGATTTTGGGCAGGTAAAAGGGGTTAAACATCAAATCCCCACGGGTGATCATCATCCCATTAAAGAGAGATACCGCCCTGTACCACCAGCTCAATATCAGCGTGCCAAAGAGATGTTACGGGAAATGAAGGAGGCTGGGGTTATCAGAGATAGTTGTAGCCCCTGGGCAGCTCCACTAGTGCTCGTAAAGAAAAAAGATGGTACAATGAGAATGTGCGTAGATTACAGACAAATTAACCGCATTACACATAAAGATGCTTATCCACTACCCAGAATAGAGGAGTCACTAACAGCCTTAAAGTCAGCTAACTATTTCTCCACCTTGGATCTCACCAGTGGGTATTGGCAGGTTCCCGTGGCAGAGGCGGACAAGGAGAAGACTGCATTCACGACACCAATGAGCCTCTGCGAGTTCAACTGTATGCCATTCGGGCTCTGCAACACCCCAGGGACATTCCAAAGGTTGATGGAGTACTGCTTGGGCCATCACAACTTTGAAACCGTGCTGTTGTACCTGGATGACGTCATAGTCTACTCCAAGACTTATGAAGACCACCTGAGGCACTTAGCAGAAGTGTTTGAGTCCCTGTCGGAGTATGGCCTGAAGATAAAGCCGTCCAAATGTCACCTCTTGAAGCCAAAGGTACAGTACTTGGGTCATGTGGTCAGCGCAGAAGGTGTGGCACCTGATCCAGAGAAAGTCACAGTAATCAAGGACTGGCCGAGACCCACCACGGTAAAGGAGGTGCGGCAGTTCCTTGGGCTGGTGGGCTACTACCGAAGGTTCATTGATGGTTTCTCCAAGATAGCAGCGCCTCTTCAAGATCTCCTGGTGGGCCAGCCAAAGAAGGCTAAGAAGCAAAGCCCTCCATTTGAATGGAACAGCCAAATAGAAACGTCTTTTGTCCGGCTAAAAGGGGCTCTCACGGGAGAAGAAATTCTGGCCTACCCTGACTACAGCCAGCCGTTTGTACTGTACACAGACGCCAGCAATGTGGGCCTGGGAGCAGTTCTGTCCCAGGTACAGGGAGGCAGAGAGAAGGTGATAGCTTACGCCAGCAGGAAGCTTCGTCCCACAGAAAGGAATCCAGAAAACTACAGTTCCTTCAAGCTGGAGTTCCTCGCTATTGTTTGGATAGTGACTGAACGCTTCAAGCACTATCTGGCGTTGGCCAAGTTCACCATCTTCACGGACAACAATCCGTTGACACATCTGGCAACAGCCAAGCTAGGTGCGTTGGAGCAGCGATGGATGGCCCGGTTGTCTAACTTTGACTTTACCATCAAGTACCGGGCTGGCAAGAAGAATAACAATGCTGATGCGCTGTCCAGAATGCCTCACTTACCCGAATCTGGAGAAGACCTGGATGAACTCGAAGAGATAGAGTTACCGGCTTTCCATCACCAAGGTGTTTCCCAGTGTGAGCATGCTGTAGGAGAGAAGCGCTCGAGCCAGCACGAGGTCTCGGTCAACCCATTACTCCACCATAATTGGGAAGAAACACAGAACGGTGACCCGGCCGTGCGATTGGTCAAAGAAAAGCTAGCACAAGCTGAGACCCATCTTGGCCCAGATGCTCCAGAAGAAGCCCAGCAGCTGTGGAAGGAGAGGGGACGACTGTTCACCTACCAAGGCAAGCTATGCAAGAGATATGTCAACTGGCGACCGAATGAACACGTCTGGCAGATAGTGGTCCCACAGAGGGATGCTCCAATGGTCCTAGCAGCTTACCATGATAAAGCAGGACACTTCGGGTGGAAGAAGTTGGAGACCCTACTCCGTGATCGATTCTACTGGGTGCGCATGAGAAAGACAGTCGAGAAGTGGTGCCGAGACTGTGGTCCGTGTAACCTGAGGCGGAAAGATGGTGCCAGCCAGAGGTCTCCCCTACAGCCAATTGTCACGAAGCAGCCCCTAGAGTTGGTGGCCCTGGACCACGTGAAGTTGACACCGAGCCGGTCAGGCTATGTTTACGCCCTCACCATTGTGGACCATTACTCTCGTTTCCTGGTAGTAGTGCCTGTGAAAGACCAGACGGCCAGAACAGCAGCTAGAGCGTTTCAGGCATACTTTTGTTGACCTCACGGTTACTCTGAAAGGGTACTGACTGATCAAGGTCCTGCATTCGAGGCAGAAGTGTTCCAAGAGTTCTGTAACATGTACGGTTGTAAGAAAATCAGAACAACACCGTACCACCCCCAAACCAATGGATTGTGCAAGAAGATGAACCATGTGGTTATTGATATGCTCAAGACTCTACCTCTGGAAGAAAGAAACCAATGGCCAGAGAAGTTACCAGATCTGGTAGACCTGTATAACCAGATCCCAGTAAATTCGACCAACTGCAGCCCTGCTTACCTGATGCGAGCAAGACCTGACAAGTTACCTGTAGACTTGGAGATGGGAACTGTGTCACCTGAAGCGGTTCAAGAGATAGAAGATTGGGATACAGAGCGACAACAGCAGTACCGCAGAGTTCAGGAATGCGTAGAAAAGAGCCTGTCCCAAGCAAGAACGAGACAAGAACAGAACTACAATCAAACGGCCCCAGCAACTCCCTTAGCACCTGGAGAACAGGTCCTCAAGAAAAAGCGGAGGGCGCATAAATTAGATGATCAGTGGGAGAATGAACCCTACACCATTATTCCCTCCAATTTTGACAATAGTAAGGTATGCCTCATAAGCAAGGATGAAGGCAAGACCTATCAAACAGTTTCTAGAGACCGCCTGAAAGTGTGCCCTGAGCGGTGCAAAATCCAAAAAGAAGAAACACAAGAAAGTCCCCAAATTCAAGAAAAGGAGGAAGGGATGATGCAAACAATCCTCGGAAAATTCCCCAAAACTTGGACCCGAATCAATAACGCCATAGTGGTACCAGTCTTGACGTTCCCGCAGTTGGTCGAGCCGGAGACAGAAGAGGTTCCAGATCCACCTAAGGAACTGTCTGTCCCAACACCAGATGACACGCCAGCAGTAGAACAGGAGAATCAACCCCCTGCCAGTGGTGAACCTGTCGTACCCTTGGTGAATCTGAGACCCCATAGGCAACCATCACGCACACCTGTCAGGGTTAGGCCTACCAGTAACACGGAGGGGGCAGACACTCCAAGTAGTCAGGGACAAACCCCAGAGCTTCGCCAGTCCCAACGTAGCACTCGGGGACAGCCCCCTCCAAGGTATAGAACATAGAAAGTAAAATACCTAACAGAATGTATATAGTTAGTTGAAATGTCTTGTATAAAATGTGTTTTGTCTTAGGTGATTAAGTAAATGGACAATTGGGCCACTGGACTATGGGTGGCCAACACTCTAGCTGTACATAGTTAGCACCAGTGTGCTCAGCACCCCTGAAGAAAAACCCGTCTGGCGTGCATGGAGTGGGGTCATCAATGCTCTGACGCACGCCCAGAGCCTACGTTGGGGGTTTTATCGCGGCGGGTCCCCCATGGAGCAGTGTAATGGACACCCGGCAGGGAGCCACACTGGACTCTGATAGTATTGTTTAAGTTGTAACGTTTAAGTAATGTGCCTTCCATAATGGGATGAAATGTTCTAACATGTTATGTTTTGTTTTCTTCAGTCTGGGAGTACTGAGTTTAACTAAGGGGGAGTGTGGCGCCCCAGGACCTGGTCGCCACAACAGCATTGCCCCTCCAAAGGGTTAATGCTGAGCCTGGAGTTAATTGGGGGGGTCTATTGGCCAGTAAGTTTAACATCCAACGCAGTTCTCCCTCAGGCCAGCAGGGGGAGCTCTGAACCTGGAGTTCCAGGGAGCATTCCCTAAGTCTGGCCTGAGGGAGGAGTTAGTGGTCAGTCTGTAGAGAGAAGTCAGAGCAAGCAGACGCAGAGTAGTGCTGTCTTGTGGAACTGGGGCCTGGAGCTGGAGTAGCTTGGCCCAGTGAAGCAAGATTTGCAGAGAGGCACAGAAGAGACTCAGACATCGGAGTCTGTGGTTGCCAGGGTATAAAATCCTTCCCTGGTGGCCGAATCTGGAGGGCAGGAGAGCTGCAAGCCCCCCTGGCCCAGAAGCAATCTGAAGGTACAGCTGCATCCCAAGGGCCCGGTGTGGACTCCTGCAGAGAAGTACCAGAGAGGGCCTGTGCAGCCTACCACACAGAAAAAGGGACGAACCACTGGTCCCAGCAGCAAGAGGGCCATTGCTAAATTCAGAGTGCAGGGTCCTATAGAACAAAAGGAAAGATCAGGGAGCAGGCCTCATACTCAACTGGCCAAAGAGATCACCCCCAGGCACTTCCAGACCGGCCGGATCATCTTTACCCTCTGTGACGGTCTCCCTGGGCTAAACTTCTGCCAAGTAAAAGAGGAGAAGGTAAAGAGACTACTGTTTGTGCCTGTTTCTTTCACTGCCTGTCGGCCCTGCACCGTATTATTCACACATCACACCATAGACTCTCACGAGCACCAACTGTGCCCCAGGGCACCGCTCCACCTGTGGGGAGCAGTACCACCATTGCTGCCATTCCATCACCCCGGAGGCCTCATACAGCAGCGGCGGCTTAATAGCAGCATACCACAGGTGGCGTCACGAACACAAACTTTATTCACCTAGCCATATTTAATTGACACCCACTAGGGCCACGGAGTCGGGCCCTGCCACCACTGACGACCCCCGGACTAGTCCGGCCCGGCATCGGGTGTCCCACAGCCCTGGGGTGGGCGAGTCATGGACAGGAGGAGATTCACTGACACAGGGTGACAGTAACCTGGTGCCTAGGAGGGTAGTTGCCAATGGAGTGTGGTGGAGTACTCCAGGGATTACGCACCGACGGGGTACAGGACCCTAGGACAGGCAGAACCTCCAAGCCGGCCTGTTAACACCTGCACAGCGAGAGGACCATCAAGGACTTCGCTGACCCTAAGCATCCGAGACTTAGCAAAGAGAGAGCCGGGGACAGGACCAGAGACTCTACCCCTACAGGGTTCACACTACCATCAGGCGGACAGCAGTGGAGAGAAACACCACTGAACTGGGACCCCCAGTTGCTCTACGCCACGGGGACCCACCAACCAGAGACAGGAGCAGGGGAAGAAGGCACTAATTACTAAATTGGCACTGGGACTAAGGGAACCTGTAGGTGAAACCAGCCGGCCTCGGGTAACCAGTTACCACCAGCAAAAATGAGTAAAAACCCAGTTGCACTGAACTCTTGTGTGGACTACCTTCTTCCAACACCCATCACATCACCTACCCTCTGGGGCCCGAACCTGCTTGTGGAGGGCCTACCATCCAGGCTGCCATTAACAACAGCCCCAGTAGCGGACATTGTGCAGCAGTGGCTCCATCCACGTAACACCGCAAGTGGCGTCATGTGTGAACACTAATCTAATCCCCTGTAAATATACCCTCTTTACAAAAAAGGGCCCAGGGCACAGAACTGGGCAACGGCCACCAAAGTGACATTCCCCAGATATACACCGCCTGGAACCGAGTACCCCATATCCCTGGGCACGACAGATCTACTTCATTGGAGTCCAGCTGTGTTTAATTAAACTGATAGGACTTGATTTGGAAAGGCACACACCTGTCTATATAAGACCTCAGAGCTCACAGTGCAAGTCAGAACAAATGAGAATCATGAGGTCAAAGGAACTGCCCAAGGAGCTCAGAGACAGACTCGTGGCAAGGCAAAGATCTGGCCAAGGTTACAAAAGAATTTCTGCAGTACTGAAGGTTCCTAAGAGCACAGTGGCCTCCATAATCCTTAAATAGAAGACATTTGGGACCACCAGAACTTCCTAAACCTGGCCGTCCAGCCAAACTGAGCAATCGTGGGAGAAGAGCCTTGGTAAGAGAGGTAAAGAAGAACCCCAAGATCACTGTGGCTAAGCTCAAGAGATGCAGTAGGGAGATGGGAGAAAGTTCCACAAAGTCAACTATCACTGCAGCCCTCCACCAGTCAGGCTTTTTTGGCAGAGTGGCCCGACGGAAGCTTCTCCTCAGTGCAAGACATGAAAACCTGCATAGAGTTTGCAAAAAAACATATAAAGGACTCCCAGAGAAATAAGATTCTCTGGTCTGATGAGACAAAGATAGAACTTTTTGGTGATAATTCTAAGCGGTATGTGTGGAGAAAACCAGGCACTGCTCATCACCTGCCGAATACAATCCCAACAGTGAAACATGGTGGTGGCAGCATCACGCTAATGGGGATGTTTTTCAGCTGCATCGACAGGACGACTGGTTTCAATTGAAGGAAAGATGAATAAGGCCAAGTACACAGGTATCCTGGTTAAAAACCTCTTTCAGAGTGCTCTGGACCTCAGACTTGGCTGAAGGTTCACCTTCCAACAAGACAATGACATTAAGCACACAGCTAAAATAACAAATTAGTGGCTTCAGAACAACTCTGTGACCATTCTTGACTGGCCCAGCCAGAGCTCTGACCTAAACCCACGTGGGCATCTCTGAAGAGACCTGAAAATGGCTGTCCACCAACTTTTACCATCCAACCTGACAGAACTGGAGAGGATCTGCAAGGAAGAATGGCAGAGGATCCCCAAATCCAGGTGTGAGACACTTGTTGCATCATTCCCAAGAAGACGTATGGCTGTACTAGCTCAAAAGGTGCTTCTACTCAATACTAAGCAAAGGGTCTGAATACTTATGATGTGAATGATGTGAATATCACTTAAATGTGATATTTCAGTTTTTCTTGTTTAATAAATTTGCAAAAGTTTCTATATTTCAGTTTTTTTTCTGTCAAGATGGAGTGCAAAGTGTACATTAATGAGAAAAAAATGAACCTTTTTGAATTTACCAAGTGGCTGCAATGAAACAAAAATTTAAAGGGGTCTGAATACTTTCCCTACCCACTGTAGATTATAATGGGTATGTTGTTTAGCTGTGAAAACCACAGATAGCACACGTATGTGAAAAATTGATGTGTGAATGATGCCTCATTCATACATCAGTATTTTTGCATCAGTGTATGTATGCCAAAGCCATGAGTGGAACGTACAGAGAGAAATTACAATTGTAAGATTGACTCCTGTTCTGTGCTTTGGAGAAACACCTGATTTTGGCAAATACTGATCAAAAATACTGATGAGTGAATCAGGCCTTAGATTTGCATTTGCACCACCCAATGTTAAAAAATAGAGCAGAGCACATTTGCTAGATTTTCTGGTGCAAAATTTAGCATGCGGGGCAAATCACAGCATTCTACGAGTGTCTGCATACCTCGCCAATACAAGTCAATGGGTACGAGAAAAATGCACACGGACAGTACACTAACATGCATGTGTGATGCATTTTTAACAAACTTATGCATACTATCAAAAGCTAGATAGATAGATAGATGTCAAACACCTAATACCAAAGCTTAATACCAGCTGTCAATTCGCAGCTGGCATCAACCCCATATATTGCATTGGTTGCCACCGCACCAGGGTAACAGGATGAGCCAAGGCAAGGCGCCAGGATTGGTGCATCTAATAAATTCGTTACTTCTAGGGTGGCTGTGGGCTGCTATTTTTAGGCTGGAGAGGGCCCAATAACCATGGATCTTCCCACCCGGAGATATCAGACCCCAGCTCCAATTTGTTCCCAATTTTTGATCCAACTTTTTTTTATTAAATTATTTATTTAATTTTAAATAAATAATTTAAAAAATCAATGTGGGGTGACCTCTGTTTTAGATTACCAGCCAAGGTAAAGCTGCCGGTTGCGGTCTGCAGGCCACAGCTGTTTACTTCACCTTAGCTAGCTACCAAAAATAGGGTGGAACCCACGTGTTTGTTTGTTTTTTCATTTAATTATTTATTTTATGGTTCAATACACTGCTAAACACCCTTTAGTGCCATATGAAAGGCGCTAAAGAGTGCCAGCTTAAAATATGAAGGGTGTGACATTATATAGGTGTTTGACATCTATCTATCTGTCCATCTATGTATCATCTAGCTCTACCTTTATATGCTTGCTTTGTTATTGTTGCTAAACCTAATAAGTGCATAGAGGATTGTCTAATGTAAAGGATTATATTAAAAACAGACATCACACAGATAGCACCGAACATCATATTGATGTCACATGGACATCACACTGATGTCACAAGAAACATCACACATAGGCTAGGTGGAAGGGAAAAACATACGCGTATGAAATACAGATTTACACTCTCATGTCACTTGCATCTCACTCCTTTCAGGAGCAACAACGGAGCCATATTTCACATGCAGATGTGAGTGAACCCTAAGGGGCACTTTGCACACTGCGACATCGCAGGTGCGATGTCGGTGGGGTCAAATTGAAAGTGACGCACATCCGGCATCGCATGCGACATCGCAGTGTGTAAAGCCTGGATGATACGATTAACGAGCGCAAAAGCGTCGCAATCGTATCATCGCTGCAGCGTCGGCGTAATCCATAATTACGCTGACGCAATGGTCCGATGTTGTTCCTCGCTCCTGCGGCAGCACACATCGCTGTGTGTGAAGCCGCAGGAGCGAGGAACATCTCCTACCGGCGTCACTGCGGCTTCCGTAGGATATGCGGAAGGAAGGAGGTGGGCAGGATGTTTACATCCTGCTCATCTCCGCCCCTCCGCTCCGATTGGCCGCCTGCCGTGTGACGTCGCAGTGACGCCGCACGACCCGCCCCCTTAACAAGGAGGCGGGTCGCCGGCCACAGGGACGTCGCACGGCAGGTGAGTGTGTGTGTGAAGCTGGCGTAGCGATAACTTTCGCTACGCCAGCTATCACCACATATTGCTGCTGCGACGGGGGCGGGGACTATCGCACTCGGCATCGCAGCATCGGCCTGCGATGTCGTAGTGTGCAAAGTGCCCCTTAGTCTAAGATGACGACTTGTAGCTTCAGCTCCATATTTCTGCCTTTGAAACATCTCCACCCAGTGGTGTAAAGTAGATTTATCCTCACAACCTGCATTGCATACATGCAATATGAAGCCTTTCTTGATGGTGTTTCCAACATATTATATTCATGCAGTTTTTAAATGGAGTATTTGAAAACAATGTAAGGAGTGAATCATGAATGCTGGAAAATTATATAGGTAAATGAATCTCAGTTTTTTAAATATTTGTTTTGACTTCCAACACTTGTCCAAAATGGCATTTACATTAAATGAGTTTTCTAATCTGTTTTCAAGAGCGTAGCACCCCTCTAGTTCCGGGGGGACAAGATGGTGGGTCACTGAAGACTGACAGTTGGGACCATTGATATGGCCATGACGCTGGTCCATACTAAGATCTCTTCTGTGTCAATTATAGTGTCAGTGTTGCCTCTGCAACAAAGGAGAAGCACAAGCGGGACAGAAGCTGGCTGGTTACAGTCATTTGGCCAGTTTCAGAGCAGGACACATTCCTTGGCTAGGTGACCAGGTAAGCTAGGCAGTGAGCTGTAAACTGCAGAGTTAAAAAAAAACCTCCCCAATCTCCATTGATTGTTCATGGAAGCACCTTTTAATGTTAACTTTGTAAAGGGAATCTGTAAGCCTATAAGCTGCAGCCACCACCAATAAGCTCATATATATATAAATAAATATATATATATATATATATATATATATATATATATATATATATATATAGTGCTCAAGACGCTTTGTATAACATAAAAAACAGCTTTTATTATACTTACCTTCAGGATCGGTCTGGTCCAATGTGAGTCGCTGGTCTCGGTCCGGCATCTTCTATCTTCTTGCGACCGCCCTCCTCCTTCCCTGCTCCATGTGGATGACGCATTCTAAGTCATCCACACAGAGTCCTCGATTGTGCTCCTGCGCATGCATACTTCTCTCTGCCCTGTTGAAAGCAGGTCAAAGTATTGTAGAGCGCATGTGTGAATGGTCTTTGACCTTTCCGCGTACCTGCATTGCCGTACTTTGCTCTATCTGCAGCAGAGTGGAGAAAAATGCACATGTGCAGGAGCACATTGGAGAACTCTGTGTGGATGACGTAGGATGCTTCATCTACACGGAGCAGGGAAGGCGGATGGCTATTGCAATAAGATAGAAGGTGCCGGACGCCCATTGGACTGAATCGCTGCACAAGTGAGTATAATAAAACCTGTTTATAAAGTTATTCAAATCGGTTTGGTCACTTGTATACAGCATTCCAAAGTGCTGTATGTAAGAATTTATTGGTGGATTGAAAAAATTATCCCTTTTTGAGGATTTGCAAGAGGTTTGATATTCTCACACTGCATAAACACGAGATGTGGCAGCAGCAGTTGATGCATGGTGCAAAATATAACGGGCCTGGCAAGTAGATGTCTGGCAGTATAGGGCCAGCAGCAGCACTACAGTAATGATGATATGTTAATCAGGGAGAAGGCTGGGCAATCGGCACTGGTAGTGTCGCGGGCGGAAGAGGGGACGCCGCGCTCTCCCACTGCTCGGGTCCGGCTGCCGCGGCTGCCGCAGCCTGCTGCTGCTCGGTGGCTCGAGCGATGGGCCGGATCCCGGGGACTCTAGCGGCGCTCCTCGCCCGTGAGTGAAAGGGGGTTTTTGGGTGTGGGGATTGTTTATTGTCCGTGACGCCACCCACGGTTGTGGTGATTGAGTGTACACCACCGCTGCTCTGGCTGGGGATCCCGGGAGTGATGGTGTGGAGCAGCCAGTTGTTGTGTTGCCCCTCCGTGGGTAGGGGTTGGTGACACGACACTCTTGCCCGCAGGCGCTGGCCCTGGGAAACTGGTGCCTTGGCGGTGGCGGTGTCTCCCCTTAACGGTCGGACTGTTGCCTGGTTGTCCCGCCTCCAGAGCTGTGAACTCCTCGGCGGGTGGAGCCAACCGCCTGGCCCACCCCCTGGTGTGGACACCAGCCCCTGGAGGAAGGCAACAAGGATTTCTGTTTTGACTTTGTGTGTACCTGCAGGGAATGTGGGGTGCATGTGGTGTTGTGACCTGTGACCCCTGGCTTGCCCAGGGCGTCACATTCCCCCTTAGCAAAACACAGACCGTCCTCGGGCTGCCCATCTAACACCGGTTTTATTTTCCTTTTTGTTTTCTGTGAAAAAAGTAGAAAACGGTAACATATTTAGAATTTATGACATCATCCCACATCGGGAGGCTCGGTACTTAAATGTTGCGGTAACAAACGGTTGCGGCTGCCGCTCTCTCCCACCCAAGTAACCTGGCCCTGATGCTGCCCCTAAAACCCAGGCAGCACCCCTTGACCCCAGTCCAGCACAAGTTACCCGAGCGGGATCTGTCCTTCCCCTCCAGAGGGTAGCCATCGGTTCCTGTGGTGGCTGGGCCCCAGCCGGCTCTACTGCGGGCCCTCCCTCCAACCTGCCTCTCCGGAGGCGGTAACAGTAACTGCAACAAACAGATTTTTATTTACATCCCACTAACGTTTGTGGTTGCCCTGCAAGTTCATGGGCTTGTCCTTAAGGAGTCCCTTATGCAACTTTTTAAACGGTCCCCACGGGGACAACGGTGCCGGCAACGGCCGGTTTTCCCAATCACGGTTAATCAGATGACTGTTCGGTTTCATTTCTTATCATCACTTTAAACTTTCAAACATAAACAGGCTTTGGTCCCAACGGGGACGGTGCAACGGTGCTCCGCTGCCTTACTCCCGGTCGTCGGCTTCATCTGAGGGAGGGGGTGCAGAACTCACATGGCTCTCCTGGCTGCCCCTCAGTTTCGCATCTAGGGCGAACCACCCCCTCTCTCCACAGTGCCGGGTATACTGCACGATGTCACCCGGCATCAGGTTACGGCCGGGGTGCTCCTCGGGCAGGTGGGCATTCACGTCCCGCCAGGCTATAAACACTTCAGCCTTCAGGCCCGGTTCGTAGATAAACCCATAGCCCCGGCGGACATCAAACCGCCTCACCTGTCCTTCATACAGCGGTCCCCGGACACGGAACGTCGCCTGGCGGAGGTTCTCCTTCTCCCGGATTGCACGGGTCACCAATTCCGCTTTCTTCTTTTCTCTTTCACCGATCTCCAGGCCCAACGGTACCGGCTCCCTGTCCCAATACGGTGCTGCTGCGAGCTCCGGCGCACAGGTCGGGCCCCGCGGGACATTCTGGACGCTGCCCACTGTCAGGGATCTGGGCGGCAGGTCCCGCGGTGTCTTGGCCTTGGGCGCCGCCTTGCAGCGACAACCCGGCGCAACCTCAGCCGAGGTGTGGGGGGTGGGCACAGGGGCTTTCCGCAGCTGGGCCTTCGGCTCGGAACGGGTCATCAGCTCCGGCTCGGGGGACTTCTCAGGGGCTGCCTCCGGTGCAGACTTCGGGGCCTTCCATGGCAGCACCTCCGACTTGCTACGGGCACCGGCTACAGGTCGGCCCGCCAGGGCGGGCATGCTGGGTATCGCTACCGGTTGCGGTGGCAGCGGGCCTAGTGGCGGGGTCACAGCTTCCGAGACGGGTGGCGAGGGAGGTAACAGGGCGAAAGGGCTTGGACCGGGTCCCGCAGCCGCGATGACCGGCCCTTCAAGGGCATCGGGGCGTGGGTCACTCACCCTCCCTTCCTCAGCTTCCTCCTCGCGTCTCCGCACGGTCGCTATCACGTCCGCCATGTCGGCCTCCCACTCCTCCATGAGGAGCTGCATTTTGACCTGCAGCCTTTGATAGAGCTGCGCGGTCCGGATCTCCACCCACGCCGCGGTTCCCGGCGCGGGGGCTACGGTGCTTCGGGACGGCATCCACATTCTGCTGGTGACTTCTTCCAGGAACAGGGTGCCTGCAGAGTCCTGGCGTCCCTGCTTTTATAGCTGCGTTCACATGCAGCCAGCCGCCATCGCGTCCCCTTTAGCTTCTTTCCGGCCCCTCCTCTATCGGGGCAGGGTTTTGGCCTTCGCGCCTCTGCTACTCGAGAAGAAGCTCGCGGGCGGAGGAGGGGACGCCGCGCTCTCCCACTGCTCGGGCCCGGCTGCCGCGGCCTGCTGCTGCTCGGTGGCTCGAGCGATGGGCCGGATCCCGGGGACTCTAGCGGCGCTCCTCGCCCGTGAGTGAAAGGGGGTTTTTGGGTGTGGGGATTGTTTATTGTCCGTGACGCCACCCACGGTTGTGGTGATTGAGTGTACACCACCGCTGCTCTGGCTGGGGATCACGGGAGTGATGGTGTGGAGCAGCCAGTTGTTGTGTTGCCCCTCCGTGGGTAGGGGTTGGTGATCCCGGGGCCCAGTGATGGGGTTGGGATGGTGGGCAGGCGGGTAGGGGGCCTGTGGAGGTGCAGGAGCACAGGGGCAGCGCTGTGCCGCACGGCACGGAGGTACTCACTCAGCCAGTAAACACGACACAGTTCTCGGTAAACAAATGGCTGGTTGGACGGGTCCCTCAGACGGTTGCGTTGCTGATATCCCCTGCAGTTGACGGTGACGGTCTCTTCCCTGCACCTATGTGTTGTTGTTGGGTAGCGATGGGTTCCCACCGGTAACCCGCTCCCCAGCTTGGATATGAGCCGGAGGAGCTCCACTCTTGCTCGCAGGCGCTGGCCCTGGGAAACTGGTGCCTTGGCGGTGGCGGTGTCTCCCTTTAACGGTCGGACTGTTGCCTTCAATCGGGACTTGGTTGTTGGGAGACAGTCAAATTATGGCGACTCCTAGCCTTGCCGGGATCCGAAAGGCCCCTGCCCTGGTGCTGACTAATCTTCGTATACCGCTCCGGTACCGCCGGGTCACCACCCGTCCACGGTCCTTTCGGCAACCTACAATCAGTCTCGCCTGCAGACGGTCTGCCAACCTTGCTGTCTCAGTCCGGGTCACACACCCGGACTAACTTCAGGCTTCTTGCTGTCACTACTCCTACTTTCCTTCTTTACCACTTCACTTCACTTCCTTTCACTTTCAACTCTAACACTCATCTGCCTGGTTTTCCCGCCTCCAGAGCTGTGAACTCCTCGGCGGGTGGAGCCAACCGCCTGGCCCACCCCCTGGTGTGGACACCAGCCCCTGGAGGAAGGCAACAAGGATTTCTGTTTTGACTTTGTGTGTACCTGCAGGGAATGTGGGGTGCGTGTGGTGTTGTGACCTGTGACCCCTGGCTTGCCCAGGGCATCACAGTAGCAACAGAACAGTGTAGAAGACAGACAATGGATGGGCATGTTAATGTCGTGCCTGAAGTAATTATTGTTATCACTAAAGAATATATGAATGTCGTCACTGGCTCAGTGCTCAGGCTATGTGCATTAAAAAGAACACAGTCTAGGTACAATTGAACCTTGGTGTTCAGCCAGCGCAACTCTAGCACTAGCAGATAAAACATCATGTCAAATATGCTGTACATGTTACTGCTGCTACCTCGGTTACATTTTGTCGTCCTAATGATAGCACAGGCAGAGAATTGTTGGATCTGCAGGTATCGAGGAGAGTAGACTCCTTGTCAGAAATGTGGAGTGCTCAATAGAAGAAGTAACACAGTTTATCCCAGTAATGCGCCAATTTGCACTCCATGATATCGGTAGCTGGAGAAAATTCCCTCACTTTCCTTTTAAAAGAAAATGAGGGAATGACAATAATCATTGTCATAAAAGAATGACAATGAGAATCATAAAAGAATGGTAATAATCATTTTGTCACGTGGTGGTATAGATATGCCTATCACACTTGCAGTGTCGGACTCTGGCCACAGGAAGTCTCTGTCGTCTCTTGCATAGACTCTATGATATACTTTAAGACTCTATTGTAGGCCTCATGAGGAAGAGTAGTGATTTTTGTGACCAGAAAGAGGGAGAATGTGTATGAGCAAGATCTGTAATCATGGTGTCATTCATATCCTTGGGAAACATGTTCCTGTTCCAATGACGTCCATCAGTAAGGGAGAGAGCTCTGTTGGGGACAACTATGATTGGATCCAGAGTTGTATTCCCCAGAAGACACCTGCTGTGTAGGGCTTCCTGATCATCTGATGTCTGATCCACGCTGCATGTGACAAATGATAGATTCCAGCTCGGAGATCTACCAGACCGTTTGAAATATAAGTCCTGAGCTCAGTCCCTGCCGCAGAAAATGCAGCAGGATTGTGCACAAAGACTCAGTGTTAGGCACCAAAAGTAGTTAGGCTTGAGTCTTGTGGGAACAGAACTTTGCGACCATGAGCAAAGCGCTCACAAATAAGTTTCGAAACCATTGTACTGTACCACCATTGTGCTGCACTCATTAATTTACATCATCCTTCATAGGTTAATGTATTGGGTGCTGCATTAGGAGAAAGCACCGGTTAGGTAAATTGCTGAATTATCTTCTGGAAAATTCCGGGTCTGTGTTGGTTGTGCAGCACAATTGTCCTGGTCAATCCTGACCAGGTGTGTTATATTTTTACTGGGTGTTCTTTTGTGTGACTCGGGAGAAGTTCCCACTACATCCTTAGTAAAGTAAAGTAAAGTTCTCCGATGTGGTCTGGTCTTGCTCTTTGTCCACGGTCCTTTGTATACTAGGGAGACCATTGCAACACAAGAAAAGCCTGGTAGATTCATGCCTGAAAAGCCAAAGCCAGCACCTGCAACAGGCCGCTGTATTCAGAGAGATGTCAAAAAATATTACTTTTGGCTTGTCCGCCTCACAATCCAGGAAGTACACTTTCTGTGACACACAAGCCTTGGTTTCAGTATTTTTCTTCAAAAATTTCGACAGAGGGATATTAAACTGCCCTAAATGCTAAAAGAATAGACATGGTGCATTTTTTTAGGCCTGAAACACACTTCCATTAAAAACACACACGTGCCGCGAGACACGTATTTACCCTGCGTGTTGCGTGTGGTAAGTACGTGTCTCAGGTACGTGCGGTCTATGTGTGTTCTACGTGTGCTATCCGCGATAGCACATGTAGAATTGGTAATTTGCATACTCACGTGGTCCTTCCTGCTGTCTGTGGTGCTGATCTTTGGTCTCCAGCCCTGCCATCTCCCCGCTGCTGCCGGCCGCAGTGAAGTGAATATTAAATGAGCATAATGAGCGGCGGTCGGCAGCAAGTGGCAGCAGTGGCAAAGACAGGAGGGCTGGAGAAGGTGAGTAGATGTTTTGGGGTTTTTTCACTGACACGTGTGTTTTCTCCGGCACGTGTCACACGGGACCGCATCCACACTACATCCGTGTGGTACGGGTGCGGGCCGTGTGACACCCGTGCTGCCGGAGAAAACGTGGACATGTCAGCGTGTAGAAAAACGCTCACACGTACAAACGCACACGGACACACGTTCCGTATGGTTTTACGTGTGTGTGCCTGCTACAATAGGGTAGCATTGCTGAACGTGTCTCCGTACCGCCGGTACGTGCAAAAAATGGCAAACACGTACCGGCGGCACGGATGTGTGTCGGAGGCCTTAAATACAGCACAGTCAAAATACTTAAAAAAAAAAAAAAATTAAATATGCACCATGTGAATGAGATTTAACAAATCTCATTCATTCCAATTAGACAGTGTTGCCAATGTATGTAAAGTGCTGTGGAATTAACAGCGCTATATAAATGAATAAATATTAGTATCATTATTATTACTGTATTTTTCTGCTTAAAAAAATACATTCAAAATAATATGTTGTACATAGGAGCGAACATTATGTCTCATAAGATGCTTATTCTCAAACTGTAATGTTCTTCTCACACAAACAAGCTCATGTTTCAGTGTGAGATCAGGATAAGAATCATTATTTCTGCTTATCATATGAAGAATATGACAGGAACCCTGTGACTGACTACACCTCCCTGTTTGATGGCTGATTACACCTCAGCCATTATGCAGATTGCACTGTGGGAAGTGGGTGAGGCTCACAGCTTTTATTTGTCCACAACTTTACTTACATACATCAGCCTATTGTGTCAGTAAGTGCCGCCTGGGCCTCAGGCAGGTTCCTGCCCTCACTACTATCATACAGCTATCAACAAAAACAGATGAGATACCTACATTACTGCTGTCATATATGTGCACAAATGAAACAATATTTAGCTTTGTCTAATACATTTATTTATGGCTTAAGGGTTAGTAATCATTGCATATTTGCATGTTACTACCATTAGTCCAGAAATGTTGATGCTTCTAACCAAAGTCACTATGTTGTAACTGTTTAATTCATTGAATGGAATCAACACTGACATTTATTATACGAAGAGCTACTATTGAGCATGGGAGCAAAAGGCTTCTCATTGTCAAACTTCAGTATAAGGGCTCATGCGCACGTTGCGTAATTACATGCATTTACGCTGCATATTGCACTGCAGCGTAAATGCATGCGTCCTGCGTCCCCTGCACAATTTATGAAGATTGTGCATGATACGTGCCCACGATGCTTTTATGAACGCAGAGATCTGGGTGCTAAAATTTTGACCCAAATCCATGCGTTCATAAAATGAGCATGTCAATTAATTTGTGCGCTTTGGATGCAGCTCCCACTCTGTCTATGGTGGGGGCAGTAGCCATAGCACAAGAAATCGACTTTTTTTGTCCAGAAAACTGCATCCATTACGCAGTGTTTCTGCAGCGATTTGACGTGCACATGTGCTGTCAAATCGCTGCAGAATATTCGGCAGTTACGTGCGCATGAGCCCTAAGTTGGACTAAGTACTCATCAGGGGTATTGCTAGGGTCTTAAAAGATCTTTCAGGGCATATATTTCAATATGGAAGCTATACACTGAAATAAATGTAAATGTGCCACCCCCGTACCAGCAGCCGGGCTGCTCGGATCCGGATCCGCAGTGGCTCGAGGGGTCTCCGGACCCGGGTGTCGTGCGGACCCTCAAATAAAAAGGGAGATTTGTTGTAGATATTTCGTGACACCACCCACGGTGTGTGGTAAGGTGGAGTACCACCGCTGCTATTGGGGAGCACCCGGGGGCAATGGAATGGCAGCTGGATGTTAACTCCACCGTGGGTAGGGGTGGATGCCCCCGGGGCTCAGTGTCCAGAACACGGGAGGTGATGGCTGTTGGTGGTGATGCACCCGGCCGGACCGGAGGGTGTTGGTGTACTCACGATTGAATAAATGCACACGAGTCTGCTGGTAAACCAAGGTGTCAGTGGCCAGCTGCTGCTTCCGGATGTATTCGGTTCCCACACCCGGCTGGTGTACCAATGTCCCTTCCTCTGGTACTCTGTATTTTCCTTCAATTTTAGACGACCTCGTATGGAACGGGGAAGTCCACTCCCGGTTTGGTTTTGGTTGGGAGACGTGCCCACGAAAACTGATCCTTGGGATCTCAGTGGGTGTTTGCGGATACCCTATCCCCCACGGTGGGCTGCCTTTTCGCTCTATCTGGGCTAACACTCTGGAACAATGTCTGGAACCTTGCTCCTGGCCTGATTAATTAGAGAAGGGTCTTGCAACCGTCTTCTAACTAGGGTCCAAGTACTCCGCCTGTGCACGGTTTCTGGACCGGATCTCCGCTGTCGGTACCGGCGGGCTCCAACCCTGTCCCAGTCCACTCTGGATTTCCCGCGACCGGACTCCCGTCGCCTTTGGAGACGGTACACTGCTTTCCACCTAGCCAGTATACCAGGGCCGCTACCCTGGCTGCCCTTCACTAGGCTCAAACTTGACTCCAACTAGCACTTCAACTCTTTACTACTCAAAATCTGAACTTGAACTACTGTGTTTCCCGCCCCTGGATCCTCAAGACCCCTAGGTGGGCGCTCCCAATCCACCTGGTCCTGCCCACTAGTGTGCCCTTCTTACCCTGGGGGCGGGTTGACTAGGATTTTGTGGCTGATAGAACCTGGTGTGGGATGGTGTTATGTGGGGTGTAGTGTTCTTCTGTGACCACCTGGCGGCGCCAGAGCGTCACATATACATGTTCTGTATGTACAAAGGTATCGGCAGACATCCCTTAATCACTGAATTTATTTATTTTTCCCAGCCCCATTGTCATAGTTGTATAAAGTCAAGGCCCTCGCCATAAAGTCTGCTTGTATAACTATTTGTTAAAGAATGGCTTATATAGTTTTAAAGTGCTTGCAATGTAAAACCAAAAGTACTTTTCAGGGCTAAGTCTAATCTATGCCATTCTCTAATAATGCTGGGGAAGAGAAAGTGTATTAGAGGAATCTAGGCAGGGATTATTGCCCTACAGCCCTTCTGCTGCAGCGTAAAATATCTAGTCTATTTTCTAATAATATTGCTTTTAGCTGCATTCAGTATGGGGCTAGCTGCTGTAGAAGGGATAGTGTATTAGAGGAATCTAGGCAGGGATTATTGCTTTACAGCCCTTGCTGCTGCAATGTAAAATATCTAGTCTATTTTCTAATAATACCACACTTAACTGCATTTAGTGTGGGGCTAGCTGCTGGAGAAGGGACCGTGTATTAGAGGAATCTAGGCAAGGATTATTGCCTAAAGGCTGCTTTACACGCAGCGACATCGCTAGTGATGTCGCTGGGGAAAGCACCCGCCCCCGTCGGTTGTGCGTTATGGGCAAATCGTTGCCCGTGGCGCACAACATCGCTAGGACCCGTCACATGTACTTACCTGCCTAGAGACATTGCTGTGGCCGGCGAACTGCCTCCTTTCTAAGGGGGCGGTTCGTGCGGCGTCACAGCGACGTCTCACGGCAGTTGCCCAATAAAAGCGGAGGGGCGGAGAGCAGCCGAAAGAAAGTGATGCCCACCTTGTTGCCAGAGGACGCAGGTACGGTGTTGTTCCTCATTCCTGGAGTGTCACACGTAGCAATGTGTGCTGCCTCAGGAACGACGAACAACCTGCGTCCTGCAACAGCAACGATATTTGGGATTAGAACGACGTGTCAACGATCAACGATAAGGTGAGAATTTTTGATCGTTAGTGGTCGTTCGTACGTTTCACACACAACAATGTCGCTAATGAGGCCGGATGTGCATCACGAATTCCGTGACCCCAACGACATCTCGTTAGCGATGTTGTGCGTGTAAAGCCCCCTTTACAGTCCTTGCTGCTGCAACATAAAAAAATCAAGTCTGTTTCATAATATTACTGCTTTTAGCTGCATTCAGCATGGAGCTAACGGCTGTCAAAGGGATAGTGTATTAGAGGCAGAAATTGTCATGGTTCGCCTCCCTGTCCACATGGCTAGGGGGCGGAGCCTTCTCTCGAGCCTCATTTCCAGACCCTGGATGCCTTAAAAGCTGGCATTTCCAGTGAACCAGTGCCGGCTATAAGCTTAGCACTGCTTTGCCTGTGATTGCTGGTCCTGTGAGTGATATCCTGATCTGTCTGTTCCTGTGCCCCCGTGCCCTTGTCTGTGTTCCATCCCCTGGTCGTCCCTCCTGTCCTCTGTCCCCTCTCCTATTTCCCCACTCAGTTGCTTCCTCGGTACTGACCTTGGCCTGACTTTGACTCCGCTTTTGCTCGTCCCTCCGGTCCTGCTTCTGCCCGTACGGTGTTTGACCCAGCCTGTGTGACTATTCCTTGCATGCTCTGCAGCTCTGCTTCTCAGCTGTGCTTTGAGGTAATGCATGAGAACGCTGTGAATTCACTTCCTGGTTCTCATTGCTCTGTGTAGTGTATTATGCTACAGAGCTCTGGCTCCCCCTGGTGGCAGCATTACAGTATAGCCGGCCTCTATAGGCTTTATCTCCCATAGGAAAAAAAAAAGACATTTATTTCTTTGTAGAGTGATCCAACTTTACAGCATAAAAGACTGTAATGGATCCACTCAGTACCTTGTGCGAGCAAGTAGCCAACCTTACGCAGCTGGTGCAGGATTTGGCTGCAGAGCATCGCACCCTGGTAGCTTCACACAACATTCTGCAGAGTGAGGTTTCTGCTTCTGCGAGGGGCACCTCGGTGGCAGTTACCTCACAAACCGTAGGACCGCATAGTCCCACTGATGTCCAACTGACCTCCCCTGAACCCACGGTGATGCTCCCCGATAAATTCTCGGGGGAGAAAAACCTATTTCGGACATTGAGGGAGAGTTGCAGGCTTCTTTTCACTCTCCGGCCTCGGTCCTCAGAGAATCAGACCCAGCGGGTGGGGATCATCATGTCGTTACTTAGAGGGGGTCCCCAGACCTGGGCATTTTCCCTACCCCCTTCGGCCCCGGAACGGCATTCGGTTGACCTCTTCTTTGACTCCATCGGGGTGATATATGATGAACCAGACCGTGTACGGGTGGCTGAGGACAGGATCATGTGTCTCACTCAGGGAAACCACACTGCTGAGTAGAGATGAGCGAACCGGTCCCGGTTCGGCTCGAGGCGGTTCGCCGAACGGGGGGTCTGGCTCGAGTTCGGCTCGTCGAACGTTCGACGAACCGAACTCGAGCCCATAGGAAACAATGGCAGGCAATCACAAACACAGTAAAACACCTAGAAAACACCCTCAAAGGTGTCCAAAAGGTGACAAACAACTCACAACACAACACAAACACATGGGAAAGTGACAAGGACATGTACTCATGCGAAAACAAAACAGCTGGACAAGGAAAAAGAGGAGGACACACAGATATAGGCATGGCACGCCCTTCTAAAGTCATGTAAAACACCGCAAGGTGACTCCAAGCGGAGTCTCCCTTTTTTCCAAAAATTGGGCCCCACACACCCACCCCTTCAGTGGCAGCAGTTGTGCCCCAGTTGTACACTTCACAGCTAGATTTGCATCAAGCACATTCAAAAATACGCCATTCTTATCCGTCCCCAGGATGACACCGGGGTAGGTAGCAAAGTCTTTCCTGATCCCAGCTCTGTTCATCTTGGCTTCTTTTAAAAACACAGCAAGCAAGGGTTACTCCAAGCGGAGTCTCCCTTTTTTCCAAAAATTGGGCCACACAGACACCCACCCCATCAGTGGCAGCACTTCGGCCCTAGTTGCAAACAGGATGTTTTGATTTGCATCAAGCACATTCAAAAATACGCTATTCTTAGCCGTCCCCAGGATGACACTGGGGTAGGTAGCAAAGTCTTTGCTGACCCATGACTTGTTCATCTTGGCTTCTTTTAAAAACAATGTAAGCAAGGGTTACTCCAAGCGGAGTCTCCCCTTTTTTCCAAAAATTGGGCCCCACACACACCCACCCATTCAGTGGCAGCAGTTGTGCCCCAGTTGTACACTTCACAGCTAGATTTGCATCAAGCACATTCAAAAATACGCCATTCTTATCCGTCCCCAGGATGACACCGGGGTAGGTAGCAAAGTCTTTCCTGATCCCAGCTGTGTTCATCTTGGCTTCTTTTAAAAACACAGCAAGCAAGGGTTACTCCAAGCGGAGTCTCCCTTTTTTCCAAAAATTGGGCCACACAGACACCCACCCCATCAGTGGCAGCACTTCGGCCCTAGTTGCAAACAGGATGTTTTGATTTGCATCAAGCACATTCAAAAATACGCTATTCTTAGCCGTCCCCAGGATGACACCGGGGTAGGTAGCAAAGTCTTTCCTGATCCCAGCTCTGTTCATCTTGGCTTCTTTTAAAAACACAGCAAGCAAGGGTTACTCCAAGCGGAGTCTCCCTTTTTTCCAAAAATTGGGCCACACAGACACCCACCCCATCAGTGGCAGCACTTGGGCCCTAGTTGCAAACAGGATGTTTTGATTTGCATCAAGCACATTCAAAAATACGCTATTCTTAGCCGTCCCCAGGATGACACTGGGGTAGGTAGCAAAGTCTTTGCTGACCCATGACTTGTTCATCTTGGCTTCTTTTAAAAACAATGTAAGCAAGGGTTACTCCAAGCGGAGTCTCCCCTTTTTTCCAAAAATTGGGCCCCACACACACCCACCCATTCAGTGGCAGCACTTGGGCCCTAGTTGCAAACAGGATGTTTTGATTTGCATCAAGCACATTCAAAAATACGCTATTCTTATCCGTCCCCAGGATGACACCGGGGTAGGTAGCAAAGTCTTTCCTGATCCCAGCTCTGTTCATCTTGGCTTCTTTTAAAAACACAGCAAGCAAGGGTTACTCCAAGCGGAGTCTCCCTTTTTTCCAAAAATTGGGCCACACAGACACCCACCCCATCAGTGGCAGCACTTGGGCCCTAGTTGCAAACAGGATGTTTTGATTTGCATCAAGCACATTCAAAAATACGCTATTCTTAGCCGTCCCCAGGATGACACTGGGGTAGGTAGCAAAGTCTTTGCTGACCCATGACTTGTTCATCTTGGCTTCTTTTAAAAACAATGTAAGCAAGGGTTACTCCAAGCGGAGTCTCCCCTTTTTTCCAAAAATTGGGCCCCACACACACCCACCCATTCAGTGGCAGCAGTTGTGCCCCAGTTGTACACTTCACAGCTAGATTTGCATCAAGCACATTCAAAAATACGCCATTCTTATCCGTCCCCAGGATGACACCGGGGTAGGTAGCAAAGTCTTTCCTGATCCCAGCTCTGTTCATCTTGGCTTCTTTTAAAAACACAGCAAGCAAGGGTTACTCCAAGCGGAGTCTCCCTTTTTTCCAAAAATTGGGCCACACAGACACCCACCCCATCAGTGGCAGCACTTGGGCCCTAGTTGCAAACAGGATGTTTTGATTTGCATCAAGCACATTCAAAAATACGCTATTCTTAGCCGTCCCCAGGATGACACTGGGGTAGGTAGCAAAGTCTTTGCTGACCCATGACTTGTTCATCTTGGCTTCTTTTAAAAACAATGTAAGCAAGGGTTACTCCAAGCGGAGTCTCCCCTTTTTTCCAAAAATTGGGCCCCACACACACCCACCCATTCAGTGGCAGCAGTTGTGCCCCAGTTGTACACTTCACAGCTAGATTTGCATCAAGCACATTCAAAAATACGCCATTCTTATCCGTCCCCAGGATGACACCGGGGTAGGTAGCAAAGTCTTTCCTGATCCCAGCTCTGTTCATCTTGGCTTCTTTTAAAAACACAGCAAGCAAGGGTTACTCCAAGCGGAGTCTCCCTTTTTTCCAAAAATTGGGCCACACAGACACCCACCACATCAGTGGCAGCACTTGGGCCCTAGTTGCAAACAGGATGTTTTGATTTGCATCAAGCACATTCAAAAATACGCTATTCTTAGCCGTCCCCAGGATGACACCGGGGTAGGTAGCAAAGTCTTTCCTGATCCCAGCTCTGTTCATCTTGGCTTCTTTTAAAAACACAGCAAGCAAGGGTTACTCCAAGCGGAGTCTCCCTTTTTTCCAAAAATTGGGCCACACAGACACCCACCACATCAGTGGCAGCACTTGGGCCCTAGTTGCAAACAGGATGTTTTGATTTGCATCAAGCACATTCCAAATCCACAAGCATTTACTCTCCCCAGGATGACACAGGGGTAGTAAATTCCTTCTGGATCCATGACTTGTTCATTTTGATGAACGTCAGTCTGTCCACATTGTCACTGGACAGACGCGTGCGCTTATCTGTCAGCACACACCCAGCAGCACTGAATACACGTTCAGAGACAACGCTGGCAGCTGGACACGACAAAATCTCCAAGGCGTAACTGGAGAGCTCTGGCCATTTTTCTATGTTTGAAGCCCAAAAGGAGCAAGGCTCCAGTTGCACAGTCATGGCATCGATGTTCATTTGGAGATACTCCTGTATCATCCTCTCCAGCCGTTGAGTATGTGTCAGACTTGTTGTCTCTGGTGGCCTTGCAAAAGAGGGTCTAAAAAAATTATGAAAAGATTCCATAAAATTGCTGTTACCGGCACCAGAAAAGGTCCTACTGGTACGGGTAGACTGTTGAAGATGACGAGACCGTCCCATGTTTGTCAAGTTACAACTGGGAGATTCACTCCCTGCACCTGCACGGTTGTTTGGTGGAAAAGCCGAGCTAAGATCTAGTAACAGCTTCTGCTGATACTCCTGCATACGTGCGTCCCTTTCTATGGCTGGAATTATGTCACAAAATTTGGACTTGTACCGGGGATCTAATAGTGTGGCAATCCAGTAGTCATCATCACTTCTAATTTTGACAATACGACTGTCATGTTGGAGGTAGTGCAACAAAAAGGCACTCATGTGTCTTGCGCAGCCATGCGGACCAAGTCCATGCTGTGTTTGTGGCATAGAGGTGCTACCCGTTCTTTCTTCCTCTGACATCTGACCCCAACCTCTTTCAACTGAAATTTGACCAAGGTCTCCCTCATCCGCTGAGTCTTCCATGTCCATGGACAGTTCGTCCTCCATTTCTTCATGTTCTCCTGCACCTTGCTCAACATTTCGCCTGCTACTATGCGCCCTTGTCGATCCCTGTCCCCCATGGTCCCATGCCTGCTGCGTTGGTGATGATGAACGTCTGGACCTTCGTGATGTTGTTGTCCCTTGCGCATATGAATCCTCCTGTAGTTCCTCCCCTTCATGTTGTCCCACCCCCTGACTCCGAATAGTGTTTAGCGTGTGCTCCAGCATGTAAATGACTGGAATCGTCATGCTGATAATGGCATTGTCAGAGCTAAACATATTCGTCGCCATGTCGAAACTGTGCAGAAGGGTGCATAGGTCCTTGATCTGAGACCACTCCATCAGGGTGATCTGCCCCACCTCTGCATCTCGTTGGCCCAGGCTATACGTCATGACGTATTGCACCAGGGCTCTGCGGTGCTGCCACAGTCGCTGTAACATGTGGAGAGTTGAATTCCAGCGTGTCGCCACATCGCATTTCAGGCGATGAACCGGCAGGCCGAAAGACTTCTGGAGCGATGCAAGTCGCTCTGCTGCGGCGCTTGAACGGCGGAAGTGAGCTGACAGTTTTCGTGCCCTGTTCAGAAGGCCATCTAGGCCGGGATAGTGTGTTAAAAATTGCTGCACGACAAGGTTCAACACGTGAGCCATACAAGGTACGTGTGTCACCTTGCCCAGGCGAAGTGCCGCACCCAGGTTTGCAGCATTGTCGCACACGGCCTTACCAGGCTGCAGTTTGAGTGGAGACAACCATTTATTAAACTCGGACCGCAAAGCTGACCACAACTCCTCAGCTGTGTGACTCTTATTACCAAGACATGTCAAGCTAAAGACCGCCTGATGCCGTTGCGCTCTGCTGCCAGCATAGTAATGAGGGGTGCGTGATTCCTTCTGCGCAGTGAGAACGCTGGTGGCCTGACCAGGCAGGCTTGGGGCGGAGGTGGAGGACCCAGATGAGGTGGAGGATGCAGAAGCAGTGGCGGAACTTGGACAGACAGAGGATTGACACACAAGTCGTGGGGACGGCAAGACTTGTGCAGCAGACCCTTCACCATCTATCACCATAGTTACCCAGTGCCCAGTCAGCGACATGTAACGTCCCTGTCCATGCTTACTGGTCCAAGTATCGGTGGTGAAATGCACCCGTTCACACACAGAGTTTCTCAAGGAAGCGGTGATGTTGTGTGCGACATGCTGGTGTAGCGCGGGCACACCTTTCTTAGAGAAGTAGTGGCGACTAGGCATCTGGTACTGGGGCACAGCGACAGACATAAGGTCTCTAAAATCCTGTGTGTCCACTAGGCGGAAAGGCAGCATTTCGGTAGCCAACAGCTTACAGAGGGATAGAGTCAACCTCTTAGCTTTGTCATGGGTCGGAGGAAGTGGCCTTTTATTTGACCACATCTGAGGGACAGAGATCTGGCTGCTGTGTGTAGACGGTGTTGAGTAGGGTGTCCCTGGAAAAATGCAGGTTTGTGAGGAAAGTGCAGGCGGAGACATGATGTTGCCTTCATCCAACGTTGGTGCTATCGATGTCTGAGAGAGCTGTACACACTCACTTGTTTCCCCTTCCAAACCAACTGACGACCTTACAAGCAAACTGCCTGTTGCGGTTACAGTGGTGGAAGTTTTGCGTGGAAAAACAGGTGTGGCAGCTGTCCCCACAGTCCTAGAAGATGAAGAGCGCGCGGATGCAGTGGAAGGGGCGGGCGGTGGATGGTTCGCTCCACTAGGCCGCATTGCAGCACGGTGAGCTTCCCACCGGGACTTATGATATTTAGTCATGTGACGATTCATGGAAGAAGTTGTCAAACTGCTGAGGTTTTGACCTCTACTAACAGAATCATGACAAATGTTACATATCACATGAGTTGGGCGATCTTTTTCGATGTGAAAAAAGGACCAGGCTAGGCAAGGCTTAGAGGCCATGCGACCTGTTGATCCACCACGAATAATGCTCATAGGCAGAGTGGTGGCTGAGGATGCAGTTGTAGACGTGCTACCAGTTCTCCGACTCTGTCCAGGAAGGCGCAAGGTAACTTCGTCGTCGGTTGCATCCTCCTCCACCGCCTCTGTTGACCTCCTCGAGTGCCTGACTGGGGGTTGACAGTAGGTGGGATCTAGAACGTCATCATCAATTGTTGTGTTTGCACTCCCCTCCCCCTCAGACCGAGCCTCTTCTTGCCCTGAACGAATATTTAAGTTGTCATCCCAATCGGGTATCTGCGTCTCATCTTCATCAGTATGTTCCTCATTGTCTATAACCACAGGTGTTACAGTTTGTGACAAAGGGTCAACATTATGCTCAGAAACTTGGTCCTCACGGCCTGAATCTGAGTCACAAAGGTTCTGGGCATCACTGCAGACCATTTCCTGTTCTGTACTCACTGTAGCTTGGGAGCAGACCTCTGATTCCCAGGCTATAGTGTGACTGAACAGCTCTGCAGACTCAGCCATCTCAGTTCCACCATACTGTGCAGGGCTGATGGAGACTTCAGAGCTGGGAGAAAGCAAGTTTGATTGGGATGACAACTCAGAGGACTGGTGTTTTTTGGATGCGGTACTTGAAGTGGCAGAGAGGGCACTTGTTGGACCACTTGAGATCCATTCAAGCATTTTCCTTTTTTGCCCATCATCTACCTTTGTTCCTGTTGTTCGTGTCCGTAACAAAGGGAGCACATCGGATTGTCCACGGTAAGTAGTAGACATCTTACTTTTGCTGGTAGATGGTCTATCTTCAGCAGATGATAATGGAGCTTTGCCACCTTCCCCACGGACAAAACCTTTTTTGCCTTTTACACCACGCCTCTTCCCCTTTCCACCAGCATCTGTCATTTTGCCACTCATGTTGATTGCGACAAGATTGTGGACTGAAAATGTGGTAGTAAAAATTGAGAGGTGGTGAAGATTGCAGTGGTGGTCTAGCTTTATTAACAGCAGAATAATAAAGAATAAATATCCCTGACAATGCAACTTAGTTATAATTAGTTGGAGTGTGCAACGCAGGCAGACGTGCTGCAAATGTCTTTGCACTAGTGGGACTATAGCAAAGTCCAATAGCCACGTATAGGATGCCACTAGGTACACTGAGTGTTTGCTAGTATAATGGCTTGGTTAGAATGAGTTGTAGTGTGCAACGCAGGCAGACGCGCTCTGCAAATGTCTTTGCACTAGTGGGACTATAGCAAAGTCCAATAGCCACGTATAGGATGCCACTAGGTACACTGAGTGTTTGCTAGTATAATGGCTTGGTTAGAATGAGTTGTAGTGTGCAACGCAGGCAGACGCGCTCTGCAAATGTCTTTGCACTAGTGGGACTATAGCAAAGTCCAATAGCCACGTATAGGATGCCACTAGGTACACTGAGTGTTTGCTAGTATAATGGCTTGGTTAGAATGAGTTGTAGTGTGCAACGCAGGCAGACGCGCTCTGCAAATGTCTTTGCACTAGTGGGACTATAGCAAAGTCCAATAGCCACGTATAGGATGCCACTAGGTACACTGAGTGTTTGCTAGTATAATGGCTTGGTTAGAATGAGTTGTAGTGTGCAACGCAGGCAGACGCGCTCTGCAAATGTCTTTGCACTAGTGGGACTATAGCAAAGTCCAATAGCCACGTATAGGATGCCACTAGGTACACTGAGTGTTTGCTAGTATAATGGCTTGGTTAGAATGAGTTGTAGTGTGCAACGCAGGCAGACGCGCTCTGCAAATGTCTTTGCACTAGTGGGACTATAGCAAAGTCCAATAGCCACGTATAGGATGCCACTAGGTACACTGAGTGTTTGCTAGTATAATGGCTTGGTTAGAATGAGTTGTAGTGTGCAACGCAGGCAGACGCGCTCTGCAAATGTCTTTGCACTAGTGGGACTATAGCAAAGTCCAATAGCCACGTATAGGATGCCACTAGGTACACTGAGTGTTTGCTAGTATAATGGCTTGGTTAGAATGAGTTGTAGTGTGCAACGCAGGCAGACGCGCTCTGCAAATGTCTTTGCACTAGTGGGACTATAGCAAAGTCCAATAGCCACGTATAGGATGCCACTAGGTACACTGAGTGTTTGCTAGTATAATGGCTTGGTTAGAATGAGTTGTAGTGTGCAATGCAGGCAGATGTGCTCTGCTAATGTCTTTGCACTAGTGGGACTATAGCAAAGTCCAATAGCCACGTATAGGATGCCACTAGGTACACTGAGTGTTTGCTAGTATAATGGCTTGGTTAGAATGAGTTGTAGTGTGCAACGCAGGCAGACGCGCTCTGCAAATGTCTTTGCACTAGTGGGACTATAGCAAAGTCCAATAGCCACGTATAGGATGCCACTAGGTACACTGAGTGTTTGCTAGTATAATGGCTTGGTTAGAATGAGTTGTAGTGTGCAACGCAGGCAGACGCGCTCTGCAAATGTCTTTGCACTAGTGGGACTATAGCAAAGTCCAATAGCCACGTATAGGATGCCACTAGGTACACTGAGTGTTTGCTAGTATAATGGCTTGGTTAGAATGAGTTGTAGTGTGCAACGCAGGCAGACGCGCTCTGCAAATGTCTTTGCACTAGTGGGACTATAGCAAAGTCCAATAGCCACGTATAGGATGCCACTAGGTACACTGAGTGTTTGCTAGTATAATGGCTTGGTTAGAATGAGTTGTAGTGTGCAACGCAGGCAGACGCGCTCTGCAAATGTCTTTGCACTAGTGGGACTATAGCAAAGTCCAATAGCCACGTATAGGATGCCACTAGGTACACTGAGTGTTTGCTAGTATAATGGCTTGGTTAGAATGAGTTGTAGTGTGCAACGCAGGCAGACGCGCTCTGCAAATGTCTTTGCACTAGTGGGACTATAGCAAAGTCCAATAGCCACGTATAGGATGCCACTAGGTACACTGAGTGTTTGCTAGTATAATGGCTTGGTTAGAATGAGTTGTAGTGTGCAATGCAGGCAGATGTGCTCTGCTAATGTCTTTGCACTAGTGGGACTATAGCAAAGTCCAATAGCCACGTATAGGATGCCACTAGGTACACTGAGTGTTTGCTAGTATAATGGCTTGTTTAGAATGAGTTGTAGTGTGCAATTCAGGCAGACGCGCTCTGCAAATGTCTTTGCACTAGTGGGACTATAGCAAAGTCCAATAGCCACGTATAGGATGCCACTAGGTACACTGAGTGTTTGCTAGTATAATGGCTTAGTTATCAGTTGGAGTGTGCAGAGGACAAGAGGGTACAGTGGCAGGATTGTGGTGCTCTGGGTAGAGGAATGGAAGCCTGCCTTTCTATTCCCTCCTAATGGTGAAATGCAGGTAGGAAATCCCTGACCTGGGCTACACAGACGCTGTTGCTGTTTGCAGGACCTGTCACCTATGGCTCTCTGACCCTGCCGGTTGGAGCCCTTAAAAGGACTGCTATAAAGTGCTCTCCCTAAGCTGTCTAACGCTGTGTATGCAGCGCATACAGCTGTATCGGCTATAGGACTCAGGAAGACGGAGCTGCGACAGTGATGTCTGACACCAAAGACGCAGAAGGCAGATAATGGCGTCCGTGAAGAAAATGTCCGGTTTTATAATGCAGGGACATGTGACATGCAGATCCTATCACACATGCCGTTGCTTCTCTGGCTCAAAGTCCACTTAGCTGTGTGTGTGTCTGGGATTGGCTGACATGCTGGCCCGCCCCACAAGACGCGCGCACTTAGGGAAGGAAGACAAGAAAAAAAAAAAAAAAAAATGGCGATCGCCATTATAGAAACAGCAGTGATCTGAAGGCGCTGTTCACGCACACTATACACTGAAATGTGATAATAGTTTGATTCACAGAGTGACTTACACTATTACAGCAGAAACCAAGCTATGATTTAGCTGTTTTTTGGCTGCTAGAACCGTTCTCGAACGTTTCTAGAACTACCGAGCTTTTGCAAAAAGCTCGAGTTCTAGTTCGATCTAGAACATGCCCCAAAATCACTCGAGCCGCGAACTGGAGAACCACGAACCACGAACCGCGCTCAACTCTACTGCTGAGCTATATTGTTCTGAGTTTCGGCAGTGGTCCACTGAGGTACGGTGGAATGATTCTGCACTCAGGTGCCAATTCTGGAGAGGTCTTTCGGACTCCCTGAAAGACGCTTTGGCTCTGCACCCTCCTCCCAGCACCCTGGATGATGCGATGACGGAGGCAGTTCGTATGGACCGCAGATTACGAGAAAGAAGGGGAACCATGCGTGAGATTCCGCCCCCTCTACCTAGGGCACCTTCTTTGCCGGCTATGGAACAGATGGAAGTTGGAGCCATCAGTCCGGATGAGAAGGAGAGGAGAAGACGCCGGGATCTCAAGCTGTGCTTCTATTGTGGACACCATGGACACTGGAGGAAAGACTGCCCGGCTTGCCCCTCCGCTAAACAGTCGTCGGGAAACTTCTAAGTCTGGGTAACGGTCGAGGAGGTTGCCCAGACTATCAGGTACCTTTCCTCTCCTCCAATAAGATACTTCTGAATGTCGACCTCCGGGTCAAGGAGTCGGTCTGGTCTGCTACTGCCTTTTTTGACTGTGGGTCCGCTATGAACTTCATTGACTCTGAGTTGGTCCAAAGATTAGAGTTAGGGACAGTAAGGTTAGAAGGACCCATTCAACTCCTGGCAATTGATAAAACACCGCTGCCTCAAAACCTCATTCGGTTTGCTACAGAAAAATTTACTCTGGTGATCGGGTCTCTGCATTCTGAAACGATTTCTTGTTTTGTAATGGCCAATCTCCCTGCTGGATTAGTGTTGGGGTATCCATGGTTAAGGTTACATAATCCCGTTATTGATTGGGAGTGTCGTACCATAGTCAAATGGAGTCCTGCTTGTCATAAAAGGTGTTTACAATCTGTACCTGTGTTCTCCGTAAGTCCTGAGGGTCTTCTGGAATACCTGAGGGACTACGGAGATGTATTCTCAGAAACAGAGGCCGAGGTTTTGCCGCCTCATCGCCCATATGACTGTGCCATCGATTTACTTCCCAATACCAAATTGCCCAAGGCCCGTTTATATCACCTCTCGGGTCCAGAAAGGGCTGCTATGAAATCATACATATCTGATAGTGTACATAAAGGGCATATCCGTCCTTCTTCTTCCCCTGTGGCTGCTGGGTTCTTTTTTGTAAAGAAGAAGGACGGAGGATTAAGGCCATGTCTCGATTTCCGAGAATTAAACAAAATTACTGTGAAAAACACGTATCCGCTTCCACTCATCCCTGATCTCTACAACCAACTCTTTGAAGCCCGGTGGTTTACCAAACTAGATCTCAGGGGGGCCTATAATCTTATCCGTATTAGAGAAGGGGATGAGTGGAAAACGGCCTTTCTGACGTCAGAGGGGTTATTCGAGAATTTGGTGATGCCTTTTGGTCTAACAAATGCCCCTGCGGTGTTTCAAAATTTCATCAACGATATCTTCTCTGATTTTCTTGGTCGTTTTGTGGTCATCTATCTCGATGACATTTTGATTTATTCTGCCGATAGAGATACGCATATTATGCATGTTCACTCAGTATTACAGAGATTACGTGATAACCATCTGTTTGCCAAGCTTGAAAAATGTGTTTTCTCTGTTCAGGAAATAGCCTTTCTTGGGTTACTCCTTTCTCGTGATGGGTTTAAAATGGACCCAGGAAAGGTGCAGGCTATCGTGGATTGGGTGCAATCCAGGGATTTCAAGGCGCTACAACGCTTTTTGTGTTTCGCAAATTATTATCGTAGGTTCATTAAGGGGTTCTCTCATATTGCCAAGCCATTGACTGACCTTACACGGAAAGGGGCAGATCTGCAGAACTGGTCGCAAACGGCTGTCCAGGCCTTTCTTGAGTTAAAGGACCGGTTCATGTCCGCCCCGGTCCTGGTACAGCCTGACCTCGAGGCGCCGTTTATTGTGGAGGTGGACGCCTCAGAGGTGGGGGTGGGAGCTGTTCTCTCTCAGGGCCCTGCTACTCTGACTAATCTGCGACCATGTGCATTCTTCTCCAAGAAATTCACTCCGGCTGAGAGGAACTATGATGTGGGTAACCGTGAATTATTGGCGGTAAAGTTGGCATTCGAAGAATGGAGGCATTTTTTGGAGGGTGCTGTTCACACCGTATTACTGTCATCACTGATCATAAAAACCTCGCGTATATCGAGTCCGCCAAGATATTGACGCCTTGACAAGCGAGGTGGGCTCTTTTCTTTTCTAGATTTCATTTTTGTATTACTTTTCGGCCGGGGTCTAAAAACGTGAGGGCAGATGCACTGTCTTGTAGTTTGGACCCGGTGTCACCTCCAGAGCCTCCTTCCTCCATTCTTCCGCGAGGGGTGGTGGTCGCTGCCTTGTCATCCGAGTTGGAAGCTGAGGTCAGGGAGGCCCAGTCCTCAGCGCCATCTTCCGCTCCAGACACTAAACTGTTTGTCCCTTTGCACCTCCGGTTACGGGTACTTCAAGAGTTCCATGAGTCCGTACTTAGTGGCCATCCTGGAGTTACAGCCACTCGCAGGGCTGTTGCTCGACTGTTTTGGTGGCCATCTCTTCACTCAGATGTTGCTCGGTTTGTGTCTGACTGTGCTACATGTGCCCGTGCTAAGGTATGTCGTAACCGGCCGGCCGGGGAACTGGTTCCATTACCTGTTCCTGAAAGACCATGGACCCACTTGTCCATGGATTTCATTACGGACCTCCCTGTCTCAAATGGTATGACTGTAATCTGGGTGGTGGTGGATCGTTTTAGTAAACAGGCACATTTTGTTCCCCTCTCCGGTCTACCTTCTGCTGCGGCCCTTGCCAACCACTTTATTGACCAGGTGGTTCGGTTACATGGGTTGCCCCTGAATATTGTGTCTGACAGGGGGGTACAATTCATTTCTCGGTTTTGGAGGGCCTTGTGCAGGCGGTTGGGAATTGAGTTGTCCTTCTTGTCTGCCTATCATCCCGAGTCCAATGGGCAGACGGAAAGGACAAATCAGACCCTTGAGCATATCCTGCGGTGCTTGGTTTCTGCTCAGCAGGAGGATTGGTGTACGTTTTTGCCCCTTGCGGAGTTTGCATTCAATAGCAGAGTCCATCAGTCTAGGGGATCTTCTCCCTTCTTCTGTAATTACGGGTTTCACCCTCACTTCGGGACCTTCTCTAGAGTAGATTCGGGGTGTCCAGGGGCCGACTCCATCGTTCAGCATCTGGAGGAGGTGTGGAAGGAGGTACGGCGATGCATCGTGACGGCTCAACAGTCCCAGAAACGCCAAGCGGACAAACGCCGTTCTCTGGGACCCCCCTTTCAGGTGGGGGACAAAGTGTGGTTGTCCACTCGGAATATCAGGCTCAGGGTTCCGTTTGCTAAGTTGGGTCCTAAGTTTATAGGTCCCTATGAGATCATCGAAGTGATCAACCCGGTGGCCTTTCGGTTGCAACTGTCCCAGACCTTGCGTATTCCCAATGTGTTTCATACCTCCTTGCTTAAGCCATTTGTTCCTTCGGTGGTGGATTCTCAGACCCCTCCGGCTCCGATACTGGTGGACGGCGAGGAGGAGTACGAAATTCAGCGTATTATCGACTCTCGTTGGGTTCGTAGTTCCCTCCAGTATATGATTTATTGGAAAGGTTACAGTCCGGAGGACCGGTCCTGGGTGCCGGCTCGATCCGTGCGGGCCGATCAGTTAATTGCGGCTTTCCACCGAAAGTATCCTGGGAAGCCTGGGGGTCCGGTGGCACCCCCTTGAGGAGGGGGTACTGTCATGGTTCGCCTCCCTGTCCACATGGCTAGGGGGTGGAGCCTTCTCTCGAGCCTCACTTCCAGACCCTGGATGCCTTAAAAGCTGGCATTTCCAGTGAACCAGTGCCGGCTATAAGCTTAGCACTGCTTTGCCTGTGATTGCTGGTCCTGTGAGTGATATCCTGATCTGTCTGTTCCTGTGCCCCCGTGCCCTTGTCTGTGTTCCATCCCTTGGTCGTCCCTCCTGTCCTCTGTCCCCTCTCCTATTTCCCCACTCGGTTGCTTCCTCGGTACTGACCTTGGCCTGACTTTGACTCCGCTTTTGCTCGTCCCTCCGGTCCTGCTTCTGCCCGTACGGTGTTTGACCCAGCCTGTGTGACTATTCCTTGCATGCTCTGCAGCTCTGCTTCTCAGCTGTGCTTTGAGGTAATGCATGAGAACGCTGTGAATTCACTTCCTGGTTCTCATTGCTCTGTGTAGTGTATTATGCTACAGAGCTCTGGCTCCCTCTGGTGGCAGCATTACAGAAATTTTTGCTTTGCAGTCCTTGCTGCTGCAATGTAAAATATCTAGTCTATTCTCTCATAATACCGCTTTTAGCTTTATTTAGTGTAGGAAGATTTGATGGAGAAGGGCTAGTTTAGCAAAAGAGACACCTAGGCAGGGGTTACTGCATTACAGTCCTTACTGCTGCAACGTAAAAGCAAAAGTATTTTTCAGGCCTGCATCTTTTCGTTTCTAGTCCCTATTAATACAACTTGTAGCTGCATACCTAATTTAAACATGCAATAAGGGACACAGAAGCGTACACCGGTGATGGTGGTGTATGCAGAGGCCATGGGCTAAAGTAAGCAGCGCCAACAAACACGCTCATCCACGAGGACTATCTTCTGCCCCACTTTGCAGGGGGGGCACGGGACACCACTGTTGAAGCCAGATCAGTGCCAACAGGTGGTGGGTTGGATGGCAGATAATGCTTCCAGTCTGTTTTCCAGCATCTTCCTGTCTTTTACACTGTCCAGTCTCACTAGCCAAGAGTCTGCACCACATAATCCTCAGCCTCATCCTCCTTTCTCCCACCATGGCAAGATCCAGTATACAAGTGATTCCACAGGGGGACACTTTGAAGAGCTCTTTACATTTACAGTGCCTTTCAAAAGTACTCACCCCATGGCATTTTTCGTGATTTGCTACCTCACAATCTGGAATTTCACAGTTTTTTTAAGGTTTGCATCAGCTCATGTAAAGATCATGACTAGTGATGAGCGAGTATGCTTGTTACTACTCGGTACTCGCACGAGTATCACTGTACTCGGGCTACTCGGCGGGTACCGAGTAATTTCGCGATACTCGTGCTGTACTCGTGGTCTTCATCCCTGCATGTTGGCGCTCTTTTGAGAGCCAGCCCTCATGCAGGGATTGGCTGGCAGACCACTGCAATGCCACAGCCCTGTTAGTTGTGGAATTGCAGTGATTGGCCAGCCCGCACAGCGTGACCCAGCCTTTATACCGGCGGGCGCGCTGTGCTCTGCACACAGCCATCTCATATTCCCTGCTTTCCCCGCCCACAGACGCCTATGATTGGTTGCAGTGAGACACGCCCCCACGCTGAGTGACAGGTGTCTCACTGCACCCAATCACAACAGCCGGTGGGCGTGTCTATACTGTGCAGTAAAATAAATAAATAACTAATTAAAAAAAAACGGCGTGCGGTCCCCCCAATTTTAATACCAGCCAGATAAAGCCATACAGCTGAAGGCTGGTATTCTCAGGATGGGGAGCCCCACGTTATGGGGAGCCCCCCAGCCTAACAATATCAGTCAGCAGCCGCCCAGAATTGCCGCATACATTAGATGCGACAGTTCTGGGACTGTACCCGGCTCTTCCCGATTTACCCTAGTGCGTTGGCAAATCGGGGTAATAAGGAGTTTTTGGCAGCCCATAGCTGCCATTAAATCCTAGATTAATCATGTCAGGCGTCTCCCCGAGATTCCTTCCATGATTAATCTGTAAATTACAGTTAAAAACACACACACCCGAAAAATCCTTTATTAGAAATAAAAAACAATAACAAAGTCCCACATCACCAATTTATTAACCCCGACAAAGCCTCCATGTCCGGCGTACTCCACAGTCCTCCAGCGTCGCGTCCAGCTCTGCTGCATGCAGGTGACAGGAGCAGCAGAATACACTGCCGCTCCTGTCAGCTTCACACAGCAACTGAGGTGAGTAGTGCGATCAGCTGCTGTCAGTCAGGTAACTCACGGCCACCGCTGGATCCAGCGGTGGCCGCGATTAACCTCAGTGACAGCTCAGCTGATCGCGCTACTCACCTCAGTTGCTGCATGGAGCTGACCGGTGCGGCGGTGAGTAGCGCGATCAGCTGAGCTGTCACTGAGGTTACCCGCGGCCACTGCTGCATCCACCGCTGGATCCAGGTAACCTCAGTGACAGCTCAGCTGATCGCTATACTCACCTCAGTTGCTGCGTGGAGCTGACCGGTGCGACGGTGAGTAGCGCGATCAGCTGAGCTGTCACTGAGGTTACCCGCGGCCACCGCTGCATCCACCGCTGGATCCAGGTAATCTCAGTGACAGCTCAGCTGATCGCGCGGCTGTCTTCAGTTGCTGTGTGAAGCTGACAGGAGCGGCGGTGTATTCTGCAGCTCCTGTCACCTTCATGCAGCACAGCTGGATGCGACGCTGGAGGACTGTGGAGTACGCCGGACATGGAGGGTTTGTCGGGGTTAATAAATTGGTGATGAGGGACTTTGTTAGTGTTTTTTATTTCTAATAAAGGATTTTTCGTGTGTGTGTGTTTTTTAACTGTCATTTACAGATTAATCATGGAAGGAATCTCGGGGAGACGCCTGACATGATTAATCTAGGATTTAGTGGCAGCTATAGGCTGCCATTAACTCCTTATTACACCGATTTGCCAACGCACTAGGGTAAATCGGGAAGAGCCGGGTACAGTCCCAGAACTGTCGCATCTAATGTATGCGGCAATTCTGGGCGGCTGCTAACTGATATTGTTAGGCTGGGGGGCTCCCCATAACGTGGAGCTCCCCATCCTGAGAATACCAGCCTTCAGCCGTATGGCTTTATCTGGCTGGTATTAAAATTGGGGGGACCGCACGCCATTTTTTTTAATTATTTAAATATTTATTTCACTGCACAGTATACACACACCCACCGGCTGCTGTGATTGGGTGCAGTGAGACACCTGTCACTCAGCGTGGGGGAGTGTCTCACTGCAACCAATCATAGGCGCCGAAAAGCAGGAAAACAGGGAATACGAGATTGTTTAATGAGCGACCGGCTTTTTCAAAAGAGGAGAAGCCGCCGGAGTTTAGTGAACAGCTGTGCAGCACCGCGGCAGTGATCGGGGAACGGTAAGTAAGAGAGAGGGGCGAGAATGACCGACAGACTGTGAGAGGGGGACAGACAAGACAGAGAGAGACAGACAGAGCGAGACCGACCGACGGGAGATAGACTGAAAAAAAAAAATGACCGACATCGCTAGTAAAAAGCACAAAACGTGCGTTTTGGACATCGGAGTGCCACACAATGTTTTACGTAAAACCTTTCATGTATTAATCTCAAAAAGTAACATACACCAGCTCTATCTCACTATTGGGTATGTTCCCTTAACATTTCCGCCATGAAAATTCATTTTGGTGTCATTTTGGAAGGTTTTCTGGTGAGTCCGTAAAAATGGCGTAAAACGCGGACAGAATTGTTCACAGCTGTGACTTTTGAGTGATAAATGCTTCAAGGGGTCTTCCCCATGCTGTTGCCATGTCATTTGAGCACTCTTCTGAGACTTTTGTGACATTTTTAGGGTTTCTACATGCTGCCGGGGGTCATTTCAGAAAAATACTCGGGTCTCACATAGGATAACATTGGGCTCGGTGCTCGGGCCGAGTACACGAGTATCTTGGGATGCTCGGCCCGAGCCTCGAGCACCCGAGCTTTTTGGTACTCGCTCATCACTAATCATGACTACAACTGTGAACATTTGTTTTTCTTTTTATTGTGAAACAAACAACAAATAGGACAAAATACCTTAAAACTTCACTGTGCATATCTATTCACCCCCCTAAAGTCAGGACTTTTTAAAGCCTCCTTTTATGGCAATTACAGTTGCAAGTCGCTTTGGATATGTCTCCATGAGCTTTCCACATCTTGTCATTGGGATTTTTGGCCATTACTCAAGGCACAACTGCTCCAGCTCCTTAAAGTTAGAATAAATTGATGTTTTCCTCTGGTGAAAAGCAATCTTCAAGTCTGACAAAAGATTTTAAATTAGATTAAGATCCGTACTTTGACTGGGCCACTCCAATACAGTTACATGTTTCCCCTTAAACCACTCAAATGTTGCTTTGGCAGAATGCTTTGGGTCATTGTCTTCAAAGGTGAACCTCCTTCCCAGTCTCAAATCACTGATAGACTAAAATAGTTTTGCTCAAGAATATCCCTGTAGTGCGCACCATCCATCTTTCCCCTTGACTAGAACCATTTTCCCTGTCCCTGGTGCCAATGGTGTTCTTGGGGTAATGAGCTGTGTTGGTTTAGTGCCAGGCATAATGTTACGAGGGGGACCCGGGGAAGCGTGCCAAGATGGGAAATGGACTGCTTCCGCCGGTCAAGGTCCACTGTGCGGTGTAAGGGACCGCCGCTATGGTGGGTGAAGAGTGAGCGGGTTGCTGCTAGCGATCGTCTGGAATGTCACAGACGATCTATGTACACCGATCTGCCCTAACCCGTGAGGGTTGTATGGCACAGATCTCACGGCTCGGTGTACCTGTTGCACGGGGAAGCACAGAGGTGCCCACGCACGTGTACCAGTGGAAGTCACGAGAATATGGCACGAGGGTAGCACAGAGGTGCCCACGCACGTGTGCTTTCAATAACCAGGTGAGTCCAATGGAGACTTGAGGAGCTCACCTGGGACAGGAACACTGCCTGTTGACGGGGGTACTGCCGGAGCAGCAAGGCAGGAACACGGCCTGCAAACGAGGTACTGCCGGAGCAGCAAGGGCCAAGCCCACAAGAGACAGTAATGCCTGAGCAGTGGCGTGGCAGCACGCTGCCAGACATCCAAACATAGAAGGACGGTCGCGCGCCGCCATGATGGCAGGGGGAGCTTTTAAAGAGGTGCAGCTCCACCCGAGGGCGGGCGCGAGGTGGAGATGACGGACTTGACCCAATCAGGGTCCACGACGTCCCAGCCTGGCCAGTCAGGATTCACCACGTCACCAGCCTTGTCATCAAGCCGTGTGACGTCAGTGAGCGAATCAGGACCCACCACGCATTGCACATGCTCACCCTCCTGCCTCTGGGAAATAGAGGCGGGATCCTCGGTCTCACAATGTGCAGAGATAACGGGAATCTCACTGCTTCCCTGAGCAGTAAACCTCTGCACATTGCGCAGCCTCGCAGACCTTCGGGGCCGCTGAGCAGGAGAGTCTGCGGCAGGCCAGGAATGGGAGACTGCTTCACTCCTTGTAACAGGAGAACCACTAGGTGTCACCCTTCTGCTGCCTCTCTGAGAAGGTATCTCCTGCACACTGCGCAGTCTGGCAGACCTTCGGCGCTGCTGAGCAGGAGTGCTCGTGGCAGGCAAGGAATGGGAGACTGCCTCAGTCCTTGCCTCAGGAGAGCCACGAGATGTAACATTACCCCCCCGTCTAGGCCCCCCCCTGTCCGTGCTCGAAGGCCGCTATCAAACCCGGGGCGCGGATATGATCCTCCAACTCCCAGGATCTATGCTCCGGACCACGGCCGGCCCACTCCACGAGGTAGTACCTCTTGCCCTGTATGACTTTTGTCTCCACAAGTTTTGCCGCCTCAGGGTCGTCGGACGGGGAGTCGGCTTGAGCCGGCAGGGACCCCGAGAATTTATTAAGTCGTACGGGTTTCAGGAGGGACACGTGAAAGGTGTTGGCTATAGCCCAGCGTGGAGGGAGCTGGAGTCGATATGCCACTGGGTTTACCTGCTGTAGTACTTTAAACGGACCCAGATACCTAGGGGCGAATTTGGCTGCCTGTACCCGTAGGTTAACATTCTTAGAGGACAGCCATACTAGGTCACCAGGGGCGAAGGATGGTGCAGGGCGGCGGCGAACATCAGCCGTTGTCACCATCCGGTCTTTAGCCCTTTTAAGAGCCTCTTGGGTGTCATCCCAGATCTCCCGGGCCTTGGTCGCCCAATCCTCCACTCTAGTATCGGGTGACGTAATGGGCATCGGAACCGGGATTCTGGGATGTTGTCCGTTATTGAGTAGGAACGGAGTCTGGCCAGAGGATTCATGGACCGAATTGTTAATGGCAAATTCGGCCCAAGGAAGGAGGTTAGCCCAGTTGTCGTGATGCGCGGATATAAAATGGCGGAGGTAAGTTACCAAGGTCTGATTAGTCCTCTCCACTAGTCCATTGGTCTCGGGATGGTATGCGGAGGAGATGTTCAGCTCTATCTGCAGGAGCTTACAGAGCTCTCTCCAGAAGCGAGACGCGAACTGGGGACCCCGGTCGCTCACCACCTTGTCAGGCATGCCATGCAACCTAAATACATGCCGAATGAACAAGGTGGCGAGAGCACGTGACGTCGGGAGTCGTGGGAGAGGCACCAAGTGGACCATTTTAGAGAAGTGGTCCGTGATGACCCATACGACCCTGTGCCCTGCTGACTTGGGCAGATCTCCCAGGAAGTCCATCCCCACCACTTCCCAGGGACGATCCGGCACTGGCAGTGGGTGAAGAAGACCTGCCAGTCTCTGCCGGGACGGCTTATTCCGAGCACACGACATACAGGCTCCCACATATTCCTGTATGTCCTGGGGTAGTCTCGGCCACCAATAATGCCTGGTCACCAGGTCTCTGGTCCTTTTGACCCCGAAGTGATGCCCGACCTTGGAGGCATGGGCCCACGATAGCACCTCGTTCCGTAGTTCAGGGGGAACGAGGGTTTTGCCAGGTGGCACCTGGTCCAAAGAAGTGGGAGTGACCATCCTCAAGCTGTCCGGGGGTAGTATAAGACGAGGCTCCTCCTCGTCCTCCTCCAACACAACCATACAACGTGACAAGGCATCGGCCCGTACGTTCTTCTCACCGGCCAGGTGGCGGATAATAAAGCGGAACCGGGAGAAGAATAAAGACCAACGGGCCTGCCTTGGGTTCAGGCGTTGTGCTGTCTGGAGGTATGTGAGGTTTTTGTGGTCAGAAAAAACCTCAAATGGATGCTTCGCACCCTCCAGGAGATGCCGCCATTCCTGGAATGCTAGTTTCATCGCCAGTAACTCCCTATCCCCTATGGAGTAGTTCCTCTCGGCCGGAGAAAAGGTCTTGGAGAAAAAGAAACACGGATGTTTCCTTCCTCGTTCGTTTTTCTGGTACAGGACTGCACCTGCACCGACCGAAGAGGCGTCTACCTCCAGTAGGAAGGGTTTGGAGATGTCTGGACGATGAAGGATGGGAGCTCTGGAGAAGTGAGTTTTGAGAGTGTGAAATGCCTCTACCGTTTCCGTGTCCATGCTTTGGGATTAGCGCCCTTGCGGGTAAGGACAATGATGGGTGCTGCCACCGTCGAGAAGTTGGGAATGAACTGGCGATAATAATTGATAAACCCCAAGAATCGCTGGATCGCCTTCAGCGAGCGGGGCTCAGGCCAGTTCATCACTGTCTCCAACTTCCCCGGATCCATTGCTAACCCCTGACTGGACACTATGTACCCCAGGAACGGCAAGGATTCCTGTTCAAAAACGCACTTTTCCAGCTTAGCATATAACGAATGGGTGCGGAGCCTCTTAAGTACTCGGATGACATCCCTCCGATGGGTGGTAAGATCGGGGGAGAAGATAAGAATGTCATCCAGGTATGCAACCACGGAAAGATACAAATCCCGGAAAATGTCATTCACAAAGTCTTCAAATACGGCGGGGGCATTGCAGAGTCCGAAGGGCATTACTAGATACTCGTAGTGACCGTCCCTGGTGTTAAAGGCGGTCTTCCACTCATCGCCCTTTCGTACTCGCACTAGATTATACGCCCCGCGTAGATCCAGCTTTGTGAAGACCTTTGCCCCGCGGAATCGATCAAATAGCTCAGTAATGAGGGGCAAAGGGTATTTGTTCTTGATTGTGATTGCATTTAATCCCCTGTAATCGATACAGGGGCGCAGATCCCCTTCCTTCTTCTGCACAAAAAAGAACCCTGCCCCAGCCGGTGAAATAGACTTGCGAATGAACCCCTTCGCCAGGCTGTCCTGAATATATTTGGACATAGCCTCCGTCTCTGGAGCAGAGAGTGGATACACTCTGCCCCTAGGGGGCTCGGAGCCTGGCTTCAGGTCTATTCGGCAATCATATGGCCGGTGGGGAGGAAGAGTATCTGCGGCCCTTTTGGAAAAGACATCCCTGTAGGCCTCATAAGGTGTCGGTAAACCCGGCCCCTCAGTATTCCCTGAGGACCCAACCGACCTAATGGTAGCGGGTGGTTCGGTAGTCACGAGGTGCTCTCTACAGGATCCTGCCCAGGATGAGATCTCCCCTGTTGCCCAGTTGAGTATAGGAGCATGCTGTCTCAACCAGGGAAGGCCCAGTAGAATCTCATCCGTCCCCCCTGGAAGCACCAGGAAGGACACCTGCTCATGGTGTCCCGGTGGTACATCCATCCTGAGAGGGATGGTGATCTGGGTGATAGGATCGAGTAGTATGGACCCGTCGACTACCCGGACCCTGAGTGGCTTGGGCAACAGAACCAGGGGAACTGAGTATCGGGTTGCCAGGGAGGTCGAGATGAAATTGCCTTCAGCGCCTGAGTCCAAGCAAGCCAGAGCAGAGAAGAGAGTAGTGCCGAACTGCAACTGGGCGCTGATAGTCAACCTAGAGGGAGAACCTGGGGCAGAGGAGACCACCTTGGACACCTCCATTGACTCCACGGAGTCGCCTACAGGACTGGCTGGGGGACCTGTCTGATGGAAGACGGGAGTCAGACGCTTTTTAGGCCGAGAAGACGTGGGTGCTGAAGAGACCTCGAGCCTTCGCTCCGCCTGGCGGATGTCTATGCGAGAGGCAACCTGAATCAAGGACTCTAAAGTGGCAGGCACCTCACGTGTGGCCAGTGCGTCTTTGACAAACCCTGCCAGGCCCTCCCAAAACAAAGGGACAAGGACCTTATCCGGCCAGTCCAGCTCTGCGGCCAGTCTCCTAAAGTGTACAGCAAAGTCCCCGACTGAAGCAGACCCTTGCCGAAGTCGTAGGAGGCGCAGCGCGGAATCGTGGGTGACTTGAGGCCCGAGGAACACCATTCTCATGGCCCCAAGATAAGCTGCTAAGTTATTCACCACACGATCTCCGCGCTCCCACAACGGCGTGGACCACTTCAGCGCTCTCCCTGTGAGCAGGGACTGGACGAAGGCTACCCTCGCCTTCTCGGTAGCGTAAAGAGTCGCGGACAGCTCTAAGTAGGTGGTAACCTGGTTTATAAAACCACGGCACTCAGAGCTGTTGCCGCTAAAGTGCTCTGGAAGCGCAAGGCGAGGAGACCTTCCGCCCAATAGCACAGCCTGGGTAGCCGCCTGGGTGGCGACTGTCGTCAGAGTAGTCTTATCGGAGGAAGACTGCTCCACTGCTGCCAATCGTGACTCCAACTGCTGCACATAACGCAGCAACTGCTGCTGCTCTTCAGCCATAGCCAGACCTTTGGCGCGACCGTAATGTTACGAGGGGGACCCGGGGAAGCGTGCCAAGATGGGAAATGGACTGCTTCCGCCGGTCAAGGTCCACTGTGCGGTGTAAGGGACCGCCGCTATGGTGGGTGAAGAGTGAGCGGGTTGCTGCTAGCGATCGTCTGGAATGTCACAGACGATCTATGTACACCGATCTGCCCTAACCCGTGAGGGTTGTATGGCACAGATCTCACGGCTCGGTGTACCTGTTGCACGGGGAAGCACAGAGGTGCCCACGCACGTGTACCAGTGGAAGTCACGAGAATATGGCACGAGGGTAGCACAGAGGTGCCCACGCACGTGTGCTTTCAATAACCAGGTGAGTCCAATGGAGACTTGAGGAGCTCACCTGGGACAGGAACATGGCCTGTTGACGGGGGTACTGCCGGAGCAGCAAGGCAGGAACACGGCCTGCAAACGAGGTACTGCCGGAGCAGCAAGGGCCAAGCCCACAAGAGACAATAATGCCTGAGCAGTGGCGTGGCAGCACGCTGCCAGACATCCAAACATAGAAGGACGGTCGCGCGCCGCCATGATGGCAGGGGGAGCTTTTAAAGAGGTGCAGCTCCACCCGAGGGCGGGCGCGAGGCGGAGATGACGGACTTGACCCAATCAGGGTCCACGACGTCCCAGCCTGGCCAGTCAGGATTCACCACGTCACCAGCCTTGTCATCAAGCCGTGTGACGTCAGTGAGCGAATCAGGACCCACCACGCATTGCACATGCTCACCCTCCTGCCTCTGGGAAATAGAGGCGGGATCCTCGGTCTCACAATGTGGAGAGATAACGGGAATCTCACTGCTTCCCTGAGCAGTAAACCTCTGCACATTGCGCAGCCTCGCAGACCTTCGGGGCCGCTGAGCAGGAGAGTCTGCGGCAGGCCAGGAATGGGAGACCGCTTCACTCCTTGTAACAGGAGAACCACTAGGTGTCACCCTTCTGCTGCCTCTCTGAGAAGGTATCTCCTGCACACTGCGCAGTTTGGCAGACCTTCGGCGCTGCTGAGCAGGAGTGCTCGTGGCAGGCAAGGAATGGGAGACTGCCTCAGTCCTTGCCTCAGGAGAGCCACAAGATGTAACACATTGCGTTTACTTTGCTGTACAATGTGAAGGAGATTGAAAAGACAAAAGGAGCTAATAGGGTGCTAGCGTTACAAACATTTATGGAATAAATATCAGATGCACTCACCTGATACAGTTGTGAAAATAGTCACAACTGCTATTGAAAGCGTGCAGGTTATGGCTGCAGCAGGCACCACGAGGGGTTAGAGTTAAAATTTCAAATAGAAGAGGACTCCCGCACTGTCGTAAGAAGATGGTCAGCAGTAATAGTTAAACGTGATTTTATTACATTTCAGACATCACATCTCCTTCCTCATATAAATCACACATTTACATATGTGATTTATTTGAAATTTGACGCCTACTTTGCTGTACAAAAAGTAAAATTTTGGTCTCATCTGACCACAGCACCTTCCTCCATACATTTAAGGATTCTGTAATTTGGCAAAATAAAAATGAGGAACCTTCCAATATTTGCCTGTAAGTAAAGGTTGTTTTCTGGCTAGCTCTATGGAGTGCATGTCTTATTGTGGTGGTATTGACAGATACCCCAGTCTCTGTTTGGGATCTCTGCAGCTCCTTCAGTGTTACATTTGGTCTCTGTGCTGCCTTCCTGATTAATGTTCTCCTTGCCCAGGCTGAGAGTTTTGGTGGGCAGCCCTCTCTTGGCAGGTTTGTTGGGGGTACCATGTTCTTACCATCATCATCATCATCATCATCAGAGATTGGGATATTTATTTAGAACCCAACCCTGACTTGGGTTCTAAATAAGTGATATGTGCATCTCAAAAACTTTTGTCTCTGACTTGTTTGGAGATCTCCTTGGTCTTCATGGTGCTGTTTGGTTAGTAGTGCCTCCTGCTTAATGGCGTTGCTGCCTCTGTGGCCTTTCAGAAAAGGTGTGTAGATACTGACTATTTGACAGTTACATTGCACACAGGTGGACTTCCTTTCACAAAGCATGTGACTAATAAAATTAATTGCTTGCATCAGAAATTTTTAAAGGATTCATAACAAAAGGGGTGAATACATATAAATAAGGCAATTTTTTTTTAATTTATTTTAGCCCATAAATTATTCTTTGCCCATATTTTTCTCACTTTACTTTGCCAACTTAGACTATTTAGAGCTCGTACATCAGACACAAATTGAATTACAAAAATATTTAAAGGCAGATTGTAATGTAGCAAAATAGGTAAAAAGCCAAGAGGGGTGGATACATTAGCAAAGAACTGTAGATTGTGTTCAGTGATGCCCAAGAATTTGAGCAGCCGTGGTCAGCAGAAGACGGTGGTGGGGAACAGCAATTACTGTCTCAAAAGGTGGATAATGATGAGACACAGATGCCAACAAGTAATGATATTAAGTCAACAAATCGAGAGGAGGACCAAAGTGTGGAAGATGAGGTGTTGGACGCTGAAGTCACTGATCCAACCTGGGAGGGTGGTATGCAGAGAAAATCAGCAGTGCAGAGGGGAAGGGATCAGGGGTGTACATAGAAATCATGGGGCACCATAGCAGAATTTGTAATTGCCCCTCCCCCCAAAAAAATAGTATTCAGCTGGGTCACAGAGGAGCATATTTCCCAGCGTTGCAGCCCTTAGAAAGTAACTTTCCTCCTGTTGAAGTCCCTAGATTCCCCTTTCATTGCGGCCATAAAGTATGGCAACCAAAGTAATTCACAAACACTGTATAATTAGAGATGAGCGAGTACAGTAATATTCGTAATTGCTACACTCGTAATGAGTACTTTGTAATACTTACGTATTCATTTCGAATAGCGAGTACAATGCAAGTCAATGGGAAATGCGAGTATTTTTCTGCTTGACCCAACAAAGAAGTCTGGGGGCCTGAGGAAAAGGCTGAAATGGATGGGAAAGTGATGAAACTGAATGGGGAGAGCCTGGAGAATATGCCTGCATGTATTTCTGACTCACATATGATATCTGGGAATGAGGATGTCACAGTATTATGCCACGTTTACAGATGCACAAGAACACCTAGCAAACCTAACCTAAATTGCATTTTACAGGCCAAAAAGGTTAATAAATAGTGTTTCCTGGATAATCACATGTATATAAGGCTAAATAAACCAGAGAAACTAGCGTTTGTTCACATAGTGGTTTGGTTTTAGCAGTGTTTTGGCTTTTTTTTTTACTTTTATAAATGGGAAGGCCCTGACATACATTTTGTACGTCCCTCTGTCATACATAATTTCTAGTTAGCTATTCCCCAGCACTTTACAAGGCCAGCTAGAATGTGCTCATTGGTATGTTGATCTTTGACCTGAGGGGCCTCAAGTGGTCCTCTAACATACATTTTGGAGGGACTGCTGTTACTTATACATATGGGTGGTCCCTCCCTCATTGAGACTCAGATAGTGGAATACATTATACATAGCAGTTTACAATGTGCCCATTGTGACAGTGGCCTTTACCCTCCTCTTTTTCCTCCTCCTCCTCCACTATGTCAGTCTGCGTCCCTCAATTCAAGTTTTCAGAGGGCCATTAGTTGTTCATCAACAAACAGTGTAAATTGCTATCGAATATGTATTCCCTATCTCAGTCACAATGTGGGATAACCGAGGGATGTTATTTTGCCAGCTATAGTGACTGACAGATTTCTATCGAATATGTATCCCCTATCTCAGGCACAATGTGAGACAACCTGTGACAAGGGTCTCCAATGACAAATATTAGTTTAGAAGGACTACTGTCCTGGTTTGTCCAGTGTATAATGTGCCTAGTGTTTACGAAAATTAGCTCTATGGCCTGAGTCATGGTTGTTGCAGGGAGTCACCATCACAAGGGCGTCCAATGACAAATAGTAGTTAGGCTGGAGTTGGAGTACTGTCCTGGTTTGTCCACAACTGCACAATGTGTCTAGTGTTCACAAAAATTAGCACTATGGCCTGAGTTATGGTTGATGCAGGGAGTCACCATCACAAGGGCCTCCAATGACAAATAGTAGTTAGGCTGGAGTAGGTGCGCTGTCCTGGTTTGTCCACCACTGCACAATGTGCCTAGTGTTTACAAATATTATACCTATGGCTTGAGTCATGATTATATGTGAAGGGGTGGATATTAACTGCAGTAGTTAAAATCAACTTTTTGGGGGAATTTACTTTGGCTTAAGGGTACTTTACACGCTGCGATATCGGTACTGATATCGCTAGCGAACGTAGTCACCCCTGTCGGTTGTGCGACACGGGCAAATCGCTGCCCGTGGCGCACAACATCGCTAACACCCATCACACGGACTTACCTTCCCTGCGACATCGCTCTGGCCAACGATCTGCCTCCTTGTTAAAGGGGCGGTTCGTGCGGCGTCACAGTGACATCACACGGCAGCCGTCCAATAGCAGAGGAGGGGCGGAGATGATCGGCCGGAACATGCCGCCCACCTCCTTCCTTCCTCAATGCCGGTGGACGCAAGTAAGGAGATGTTTGTCGTTCCTGCGGTGTCACATGTAGCGATGTGTGCTGCCGCAGGAACGACGAACAACATCGTACCTGCAGCAGCAACGATATTAAGGAAATGACCGACGTGTCAACAAGCAATGATTTTTCACATTTTTGCACTCGTTTATCGTCGCTCCTTGGTGTCACACGCTGCGATGTCGCTAACGGCGCCGGATGTGCATCACTAACGACGTGACCCCGACAATATATCGTTAGCGTTGTCGCAGCATGTAAAGCACCCTTAACTCTCATCTGGAGGGATTAGAAACTGTGGAGAAATCCAGTCCTTGTTGAATTTAATCAGAGTAAGTCTGTCTGCATTTTCTGTGGAGAGGCGTGTGCACCTATCAGTGATGATTGCCCCAGCAGGACTGAAAACACACTCTGACATCACACTAGCAGTCAGGCACGCCAGCACCTCCAAGGCGTATAAGGAGAGGTTAAGACAAGGGTTCAGCTTGGACACCAAATAATTAAAGGGAATTGAAGTGTCAGAAAGGACGCAGGTATTTTCACTTAAGTACCCCATGACCATGTTGTGCAACTTCTCCCTCCTTGGCATTGTTACAGGCAAAAATAGCCCTTGCTAATGTGCTGGTTTATTGAAAATGGCCCAGTTTTTTCACATTTTCCTCCCACCTCTGTTGGACTTGGTGTTCGAGTTTCTCCCCATTAATCCTTGGTGTTGAAAAGAGTCGGCAAGTCTGCCGCCAGTATTGTCTGAGGGTGATGTTTTCAGCAAATGATCTTCAATGATCCTCTTGAAGGATTCCATTGTGCAACTCTTTGGTGACTCCAAAAGGAGAGAAGGAAATTTCTCCTTGTACCGTGGGTCCAGAAAGGTGGCCAACCAGTACAGGTTGTTGAATAAAATGTGTATCCCGCAAGGGTCTTGCCACAGACACTTACACATGAACTGTGCCATGTCCCGCAAGCTGCAAACAGGCAAAGGTTCTGTGTCCCCACCAGGAGGAACAATACCCACTCTCTCTTCATGCTGACTCACCTCCTCTTCCAACAACTCCTCCTCTTCAGCCCATCCATGCCTGACAGACATAAAGCTGGTGTTGAGAGTCCCCTGTGTAGCATTCGGAGTCCCCTCGGTGGCACAGAAAAACATCATCACCCAATTTTGCCTCAGAATATTGGCTGGGCTGGTTAGTATCATCTCCCGTTGGGAAATCTGGCTCCATAGCCACATGCTGGGTGTGCAAAGCTTCATCTTTGAAATTATGCAGTGATTTTTTTTATTTTTTTTCAACAGACACAGCAGTAGGATGGTCAAGCTGATAACAGCTTGATCACTGCTCAAGAGCTTGGTGCAGTACTCAAAGTCCAGACCAGATCGGAGGTGCAGCGGGGAGAGCCACTGATCGGTCTGCTTTTTTATACCTTGCCACAGCTCTGTCGCAGTGTGTGGTTTGTGACCTAAACAGATCAGCTTCAGCAGAGCATGTTGCCGCTTTGCCGATGCGCTACTGCACAGCTCCCAGCTTGGCAATGATGGGAGGGTAATTCAGCAAAGGATGAGGAACAGGAGAAGGAGGAGGGGAGACAGGAAGTGGCATATGATGAGGTAGAAAAGCTGGTAGAAGTTGTGCCCGCTATTCTTGGTGTGGGTAGGATGTGTGATGTTACAGTTTGCACTTTGTCCCAGTATCCACCAGGTTCAACAAGTTTGCCATGATAGATATGTTTCATTCCTGTCCACAACAACTTGTCAATGTGTGTGTTGTTAGGTGGACCTTTCCAGTTACGGCATTGGTCAGAGCACGTTTGAGATTGTTTAACACGTGCTTGTGTAATGCAACGATGGCACACCGGGAAAATAGTGGTGGCTGGGAACACTGTATTGTGGGGCAGCCATAGCCAAGAGATCATAGAAACACTGTGTTCCCACAAGCCTAAACGGCAACATCTCCACAGCTAGCAATTTGGCAATGTGCGAGTTTAGGTTTTGTGCCTGTGGGTGCATGGCTTAGTATTTTTGCTTCCTGTACAAGATCTCAGGCACGGACAACTGGACGCTTTGCTGGGACAAGAAAGTGGATGTGATTGATGTTTGCTGTGTCTGTGCAATCACATCTTGTGGACAGGATGTATGAGCGCCTGCTTCTTGGACAGCAGATTGTGAAAGACGTAGCACAGGTGATATGGCAGTGATTTGACCAGCAAACACAATTTTGGTACCATGGTGTCCTAACCACCCACCAGACAGCGGCTGGACACCCCCTTGCCCTGACTTGGGCCACAGTGGGGGTGATCTTCAGAACAGTTGAACAGTACTCACCCTGGGCAAACCACTACCTGTTGGTGCCTGTGTTGGTGCTACATATCAATCTTCCTCTGTGTTGCTGTGCTGGCAATACATGTCAACGGTCCAGGTTGGATCAGTGGACCCATCTTTGACCACCTTGTCTTCCATCTTATTCTCCTTCCCTGAGATTGTAGGCTGACCTGATGGCAACTGTTTCTCATCATCAGCCTCCACCTCTGGAGACAGTAAATCAGGGTCCTCAAAGTGGCTTTCTTCTGGCCGTAGGTCTACAAATAGTTGTGCATCAATGCACGCCACCTCCTCACGTCCCTCTTCAAAGCTGTACGGTGAGAGGCCAGAGCAAACCAAAGGATACCTACAAAACAGATCTTCAGGGTGGCCAAGCTTGGGGTCATATGTGTCCTGTGACTGATGATGGAGGGAGGAAGAAGGATCAGGTTGAGAATTGGATGGGTATCCACAGTAGACTGTGTGGTCACGGAAGATTTTTTGCCGCTTGACAAATGCGAAGAGGCCTTGTTGTCTACCATCCAAGACAGAATCTGCTCTTGCTTTATTGGCTTCCACACATGTTTACATTCCAGACCGGTAAATTTATTTATTAGGAACATAGTGGATGCATAAAGCTTCTTCTGACCTGATACAGACTCAGTGCCTTGTCGCCCACAACTGACAACAACACGCCCACGTCCACGACCTTTATCAAATGGATTTTTTGTCATTTTGGGTTTTGGTGACATATTTGTCCCCAAAAATGTTGTGGAAAAAGTACAAGTAAGTACTTTGTACCAGGCAGCACAAAATCGTAGAGACCTGCTTTGTATTTGCAAAGGCCACTAGCAACGTATTAATGTGGCTGATGTGGACGGACGGCACAAGTCAGGTTGTGAACCCCTAAATATTGTGGAAACCGGAATGGTGCATTTAGTATCCAGCATCAATAAATGCTAGAGTACTGCTTTGTAACTATTTGAAAAGGCCTGTAGCAATGTATTAATGTGGTTGATGTGGATGGACAGCACAAGCGAGACTGTGAACCCCTAAATATTGTGGAAATAGGAATGTTGCTTTTAGTATCAAGCAGCAGTAAATGCTAGAGTATTGCTTTGTAACTATTTACAAAGGCCACTAGCAAAATATTAATGTGACTGATGTGGACGGATGGCACAAGTTAGCCTTTGAATCCCTAAATAGTGTGGAAACAGGTCCCGATTCCCTACCTAATCCACAATCTCTCCCTCCCTGCTGTGATCTTGTTGAGTGGTTTCAGCTCTTAAAAGAGCTATTTTATTCTGGAAGGTACTATGGAGGGGGCTTTTTAAAAGAGCTTTTTGTTTTATTAATAGGCCTACACTCTCCCTAGCAGCTGCTCGCTTTATCCCTATACTCATACAACGCTGGCTCCAGATGCACTGAGCACAAAAGGGCGGCGGATGGGCTTTTATAGAGCCTATGACGTTGCGCGGCCAGCCAATCACAGTATTCCCACAACCAATATGGCTGTAGCATTATTGTGATTGGTTAAGAAGCACAGCATGTTTAGTGGCTGCAAATCTGGCGCCAAAATGACTGGGCGGGACATTCGAATATAGCGAGATGAATACACAAAAACTTGTAATATAACAAATAATAACGATTACACTCGCTCATAACTATGTATAATATCCCACAGTTAATTCCTCCACAGTACCTACTCACGCACAGTATGATGACCCTCCTTCAACTACCCTGGCAATGAATGGTGACCCCAACCCAGTAAGATCTCCAACTGTGACCCCCACAAAGTCCTCCATGTAGTATAATGGGCCTAAATACAGTATAATGGCCCCTACTATCGCTCCAAAGAGTATAATGGCCCCTACACAGCCCTCTGCATAGAATGATAGACCCCACACACACCTTCACACTATATATTTTCTTGCATACAGTATAATGGCTCTCAAATAACTCTAGATAAAGTATGAAGGCTCCCTCATAGTCCTCCAAATCTCATGATGGCCCCACAAAGCCTTCCATATAGTATAATGGTCCTCACATAGTCCTCCATATAGTAATGGATCCCACATAGTCCTCCATATAGTATAATGGTCTCCCATAGTCCTCCATACAGAATAATGGGCCACACATAGTCCTCCATATCGTCTAATGCACCCCATAGTCTTCCATGTATTATAATGCACCTCATAGTCCTCTATATATTAAAATGCAACCCCCATAATCCCCCATATATTATAATGCACCCCATAGTTCTTCATATATTATAATGCACTCCCCATAGTTATCCAGATATTATAATACACTCCCCATATTCCTCCATATAGTATTATGCAGCCCCCTATTCCTCCATATATTATTATGCAGGCCCAACATAGTTTTATGCAGCCCCCATATTCCCCCATATAGTATTCTGCAACCTCCATATTCCCCCATATAGTAGTATGCATCCCCCATATAGCTTATGCAGGCCTCTTATAATACATTATGGAGCCTCCATATAGTATTATGCAGCTGCCATATTTCCCTATATAGTATTATGCAGCCATCATATAGTATTGTGCAGCCCCCATACAGTATTATGCACCCCCATATAGTATAATTCAGCCCCAATATAGTATAACTCAGCCCCTATATAGCATGATGCAGCCCCCATATGACATTATGCACCCCATATAGCATTATGCAGCCTCCATATAGTATTACGCACCCCCATATAGTTTTATGCAGCTTCCATATAGTATTATGCATCCCCATATAGCATTGTGCACCACCACATAACATTATTGAGACCCATATAGTATTTTGCACCCCATATAGTATCATGCAGCCCTCATATAGCCTTATGCACACCCATATAGCATTTTTCAGCCTGCATATAGTGTTATGCAGCCCCATATAGCATTATAAAACCCCATATAGTATTATGCAGCCCTCAAATAGCATTTTGAAGCCCATATAACATTTTAAAGCCCCATATAGTATCATGCAGGGCCCATATAGTATTATACATTCCCCATAAAGCATTATGCAGCCCTCATATAGCCTTTTGCACCCCCATATAGCATTATGTAGCCTGCATATAGTATTATAGCACCCCTATATAGCATTATGCACCTCCATATAGTATTGTGTAGCCCCATATAGCTTTATGCAGTGCCCATATAGTATTATGTGGCTCCATATAGTATTATGCATCCTCATATAGTTTTATGCACCACCATATTGTTTAATGCAGCACCATAGTTCTCTGGCCACCACGTCCTCACTGATTAAATACATACATAAATACTCACCTCCCATTGGTTCACCAACTGCTCCGGTCTCCATGCGAGTGTCCTGCCCTCAGATGTGCTGAGATGTCAGAGCGTCAGTGTAGACACAGCGAATACTGAAAGAGAGATACACACCCCAGGGGTAAATGTTTTTCAGCCCTTGCACTTAGTGTATACGCTTTCCAAGTCTAGGAGTCCTTAATAATGCGAAAAAATATTTTCTGAGGCTCTCCTCTACATGTCTTCCAGAGTGTATTCGAATACCTTTTTCCAATTTTTGGCAGCCTTTTCCCATAGTGCATAGGCTTTACTAGTTTAAAAGTTATTCTCTTAAAAATGGGGGGAAAAAATGCTGAGGCCTTCATTTATGTGTCTTCCAGGGTGTTTTGTAGCAACTCCTTCTAATTTTTGGCAGCTGTTGTACATAGTGCATAGGCTTTACTAGTCTCTTAATAATTGAAGCAAACTTTTTCTGAGGATCTCCTCTACGTGTCTTCCAGGGAGTATTGAAATGTTGCCTTCTGATTATTGACAGAACTTACATATAGTGCATAGGCTTTACTAGTGTAGGAGTCCCAGTCCTAATAATGGGAAAAAAGTTATTTTGAAGCCTTCCTCTATGTGTCTTTCAAAGTGTATTGGCTTACCTCCTTCTAATTTTTGTCAGCCCTTGCATATAGTACATAGGCTTTACTAATGTAGAAGTCCAACTACTTAACAATTTTCACAGAACGTGTCTAATGTCTAATAAAGGGTGTACAGTGAGCCTCCATCCTCTGCCTGCAGCCATTAAGAGTGAGGTATGTGCGGCGTCTCTGCTCATTCATTAGCATGTTAGTACGCCCACAGGGTGTCCTAGCATGCTATGTGGGCCGACCAGCCAAGTGAAGTAACTGCCTTGCGACTAGTCCCTGGCCTCATTAGCATATAAGAAATGATCTTTAGAAATAGTTTAATCAGATCGTCAGTGCAAATTGATTCTCTAAACTTGACCTTAGAGAGGCCCATAGTCTGATATGGGTCAGACAGGGGAATGAGTGGAAAACGGCGTTTAATACATAAGAGGGGAATTTAGAAAATCTGGTAATGCCATTCGGCACTGGCATTACAAGACGCCACATTTACCTCACTCTTAATGGCTGCCGGTGGAGGAAGGATGCACTGCATATGATCCGGAGTCCCCAGCACTTACGGTCTTGCACACTATACGTCTCTGAAGCCCAGAAGCTTAAATCCGGCATCAGTTTAGTGTACATGATCGGAAGTCCCAGGGACTCCGGATCATGCGCAGTGCTCATCCATCCTCTGCCGACTCCCATCAAGAGTGAGATACTGTATGTGCGCGTTGCTGCGCATTCATTAGCATGTTAGTACACAGACAGGGGCGTGCTAGCATGCTATATGGGCCAACCAGCCAAGGGAAGTAATGCTCTTGCGACTAGTCCCCGGCCTCATTAGCATATAAGAAACGATCTTTAGAAATATTTTTTTTAAAGATCTGTTTATTTATGCTAGTGTATACTAGCATAGTTAGGCATGGATTAGCAATATACACCCAGAACTGTTCGTGATTCTGGGTGCATATTGCACCTGATAGGTTCACTTTAATCAGATTGCCGGTGCTAAATGATTCTCTAAACTTTGCCTTAGAGGGGCCTATAGCCTGATCTGGGTCTAACAGGGGGTGAGTGAAAAATGGCATTTAATACATAAGAGGGGCATTTAGAATATCTGGTAATGCCATTTGGTCTTACTAACGTGCCAGCAGGATTCCAGTATTTTATTAATTATGTGTTTTCTCATCTGTTATGGAAATTTGTAATCATTTACCTTTTGTGACATTCTCATTTATTCATGGGATTTTAGGTCTCATTTGCAACATGTCAGACAAGTGGTACAAATTCTAAGAGTGAATTAATAATACGCTAAACTAGAAAAATGTTTATTGGCCGTTCAAGAACTTCTGTTTTTGGGTTACACTATTTCAGCTGCAGGATTTCAAATAAATCCCACTAAATTATAGGCTATTTTGCAATGAGATGGTCCCGAGAACCATAAAGCCCTGAAATGTTTTTTAGGTTTTGTGAATTATTACCGGAAGTTTATTAAGAATTTCTAAGCTAAAGCAATACCACTTACTGACGTGACTAAGACGGGTGCGGATTTTCTTAAATGGACTCAGACTTTGTATGCTTTTGACTGTCTTAAGAAGTGCTTCTCGTCAGCACCAGTATTGATATAGCCAGATGTGTCTCAACTTTTTTTGACGGTGGAAGTTGATGGGTCAGAAGTTTGGATGGACTTGGCTGTTTGGGGCCCACCAGGGGAATTGACTCTAGGGGCCCACCCTACCGCGCTATGCAAATATCTGATAGTCATTAATAACTCCGTTATTGTGGAGCATTGACTGTGAAACACAGGCAGCTCCTTCACATCTACTGTACCACCATAACTGATGTACAATTACAGTAGTTTGCAGTAAAGGGGTTCTTTTGTGAAAACAAGTTATCACCAATCCACAGTTAGGTAGGTGATAACTTATTGATTTGTGGAACCAGACCAGTGCGAACACCTATCGGAAGAATGTCGACCTTTTATCCCTGACAGGGCACTTTATATCCCCATTATAAAATGCAACAGGTGGGATTTGTGACTGTAGCTCCATTCATCCTTTTTGCTGAGGTTGAAAAAGACAAGAACAGCACTCGAGAGCCATTGAGGGAATGAATGGATCAGGGATCAATTTGGACATGAGCTCCACGTTAATGGGGATAAAAGTTGCACATTTTGCCAATCACTGCAGGTCCCAGCAGTCAGACTCCCACTGATAAATAAGTTATCACTTATCCTTAGGCCACGTTCACACTTTCAGTATTTGTATGAGTGGTTGTAGAGGAGACCGGGTTTTATGCTGCAGTTTTCACCAAATCCAGGAGGCAGATAGGGTTAATCCATGTCTTTTATTAAACAAGAACAGGTCTACGCGTTTTAAGGGACTCAGCCCTCTTCCTCAGGACATGTGCTAATGACAGGATATGTCATTAACACATGTCCTGAGGAAGAGGGCTGAGTCCCTTAAAACGCGTAGACCTGTTCTTGTTTAATAAAAGACATGGATTAACCCTATCTGCCTCCTGGATTTGGTGAAAAGCGCGACATAAAACACAGTCTCCTCTACAACCACTCATATTCATATTTTCGGGGCTGCAGCTCATTCACCCTGCGATCACGCCAATATAGGAGTTGTGACTGGCACAACCCCTATAGGTGAGTTTTTCCATTAACTTCCTCTTTACTGTTTATCAGTTAAGACTCTATTGCGCTTTCTTGTCCACAGTTTGTTTCCACTTTCAGTATTTGGTCAGGATCTTACATCAGTATTTGTAGCCAAAACCAGGAATAGGTGAAAAATTCAGAAGTAGTACATATGTTTCTATTATACTTTTCCTCTGATTTTACCAGTCCTGGTTTTGACCACAAATACTGATTTAAAATACTGAGCAAATATTCAATGTCTGCACGTGGCCTTAGAATAGGTGATTACATGTTTTCAGCAGAGAACCTCTGTAAGTGCACATTTGCTATACTGTAATAATCACAGGACAGGGAGGGTTTAAATTTTCAAGTATTTAGCTTCTATTGGAAAGAAAGAATCTTTCCAATATTGATAGCAGAGAGAAAAAGTGACCTCCATACACAACACAATCAACTATAAAAGATCAATAATACCACATACAAGGGGAAAATTCCGCCACACCATGACCAGACCACATAGTGACTGAATAATACCACATACATGGGAGAAATACTGTAACACCGTGACTAGACCACATAGTGACCAAATAATACCACATACAAGGGAGAAATACCCCCACTCCATGATCAGACCACATATTACCACCACACAGTGACCAAATACAACCTCATACAAGGGAGAAATACCGCCACACTGTAGCCAGACCACAGTGGCCAAATAATACCACATACAAGAGACAAATACCACCATACCATGACCAGATCACATATTACCCACACATGGTGACCGAATACAACCACATACAAGGGTCAAATACCAACACCCCATAACCAGACCACATAGTAACCGAATACTACAATAATGATCATGAATAAAAACAATACTATTAACACTAATATTACCGTCAGGGCCATTATACACAGGAGCTCTGTATATAATGTCAGTATATACTATATAGTATATAAGTGTATAGTGTACTTGTAATACAGTAATCACCAGTGACATTATACATAGGAGCTCTGTATATAGTGTATGTGTGTACATTTAATACACTCACTTAACAGTGACATCTCTAGTTGAAATTATTTATCTTTGTGTTTCCTCTTCATTCGGCACTGACTGCTATTATTTCTTCCTGCCATGACGCGACTGCAGAAAATAATAGTCACCTATAGCCAGGGCCGGCTCCAGGTTTTTGTGGGCCCCGGGCGGAAGAGTCCCAGTGGGCCCCATCCACACACAGACACCGATACGAACATATACATATTTAAAGACAAACTCACAAAAATACATATAAACAGACAAATATATACAGTCATATACACTTACAGACACACACACACAAGTCTGCTGCATACAGACAGACACACACACACACACAACTCTGCTACATACAGACAAACACATACAACTCTGCTACATACAAACACATACAGCTCTGCTACATACAGACAAACACACACACAAACTCTGCTACATACAGACAAACACATACAACTCTGCTACATTCAGACAAATGCACACAACTCTGCTACATTCAGACAAACACAACTCTGCTACATACAGACAAACACATACAACTCTGCTACATTCAGACAAATGCACACAACTCTGCTACATTCAGACAAACACAACTCTGCTACATACAGACAAACACATACAACTCTGCTACATACAGACAAACACACAACTCTGCTACATACAGACAAACACATACAACTCTGCTACATACAGACAAACACATACAACTCTGCTACATACAGACAAACACATACAACTCTGCTACATACAGACAAACACATACAACTCTGCTACATACAGACAAACACATACAACTCTGCTACATACAGACAAACACATACAACTCTGCTACATACAAACACATACAACTCTGCTACATTCAGACAAACACATACAACTCTGCTACATACAGACAAACACATACAACTCTGCTACATACAGACAAACACATACAACTCTGCTACATACAGACAAACACATACAACTCTGCTACATACAAACACATACAACTCTGCTACATTCAGACAAACACATACAACTCTGCTACATACAGACAAACACATACAACTCTGCTACATACAGACAAACACATACAACTCTGCTACATACAAACAAACACATACAACTCTGCTACATTCAGACAAACACATACAACTCTGCTACATTCAGACAAACACATACAACTCTGCTACATTCAGACAAACACATACAACTCTGCTACATACAGACAAATGCACACAACTCTGCTGCTCTGTGGGGCCCACACCCGCGGCTTGGCGGGGACAGCACCCGCGGCACTGGCAGCACCCGCGGCTCGGCAGGGCCCACACCCGCGGCTCGGCAGGGCCAGCACCCGCGGCTCGGCGGGTACAGCACCCGCGGCTCGGCAGGGCCCACACCCGCGGCTCGGCGGGTACAGCACCCGCGGCTCGGCAGGGCCCACACCCGCGGCTTGGCGGGTACAGCACCCGCGGCACTGGCAGCACCCGCGGCTCGGCAGGGCCCACACCCGCGGCTTGGCGGGTACAGCACCCGCGGCACTGGCAGCACCCGCGGCTCGGCAGGGCCCACACCCGCGGCTCGGCGGGTACAGCACCCGCGGCACTGGCAGCACCCGCGGCTCGGCAGGGCCCACACCCGCGGCTCGGCGGGGCCAGCACCCGCGGCTCGGCGGGGCCCACACCCGCGGAATCGGCGGGTGGGGGCATTGGCAGGGGCCAGGGCATACATCCAGGGGGTAGAAGCAGCTCACCGGGGCCTATAATGGGGAGGCGGGGAGGGCACTTACCCGATTAGGTCACGGTGGAGAGGGGGCCCACACAGCGCCGGACAGAAGCTCGCCTCCTTCATCTGTGGGACTGAGAAGGCGGTAGCTCCGCCCACAGGTGAAATTCAAACGAGGATGTCTGCGCGCCTTAAAGTGACGGCGCCGCAGATTGCTGCCGAGGACTGCGGTCCCTGGAACTCGGCCGGGGACCGCAGAACTGTAAAGGCGAGTGGGCCCCGGCCAAGGGACAGGAGAACTGACGAGGCCGAGTGGGCCCCCCCGGCTCTCCAGGGCCCCGGCATTTGCCCGGGTTTGCCGGGTGCTGACGCCGGCCCTGCCTATAGCTGATCACTCCCAGAGCACATTCCACACTTTGTCGCCAATTTCAACACTACATCATTCTTTTGCTCCCCCATGGAAGACCATATCCTCAAAATTAAATTATATTACAGCAGTAATAATGTCCCCTAATTAACCCCTACAGTAATTATGTCCACCATTTGCCACCTTAAACCAATAATGTATGATCCTCGTTCTGGCCCCATATAGTAATATGTCCCCCATCCTAGCCTCTTTCAATTTAATAATGTCTCCCTTCCTGGCCCCCTTTATTTAATAATGTCTTCTATCCTGGCCCCCTTTATTTAATAATGTCCCCCATCCTGGCCGCCTATATTTAATAATGTCCCCCATCCTGGCCCCCTTTATTTAATAATGTCTCCCTTCCTGGCCCCCTTTATTTAATAATGTCTCCCTTTCTGGCTCCCTTTATTTAATAATGCCTCCCATCCTGGCCCCCTTTATTTAATAATTTCTCTCATCCTGGCCCCCTTTATTTAATAATATCTCCCATTCTGGTCTCTTTTATTTAATAATGTTTCCTATCCTAGACCGCTATGTTCCCCCATCTTGAGCCCCTATGTTCCTCCATCTCAAGCCCCTAAACTGCCCCATACTGGCCTCCTTCATCCACTACCCTTTCCATTCACAGAGGGAGGAACAAAAAGATTCTTCTCACCTTCTTGCGCTCCCCCGGTATTTCCTCTTCTGGCTGCATATCCGGCATGGTCAAATTTCCCCTTCACCAATTCGAGGCTGTGCACAGACGTCAGAGTGCGGCACATAGCAGTCATGTTAAAAGATGTGATGTAGGCACACAGACATGCACACACACTGACACATTCACACATACACAGATGCACTGACATGCACATGTATGTAGACACTCATACATGTACACACAAGCAAACACACATTTACATAGACACACAGACATATGCAGACACTCAGACAAATGCATGCAGACAGGCACATGGACAAATGCAGATAAATGCATGCAGAAACAGAGATATGCAGACAAATGCACACAGACATGCACACTCATGCAGACAAGAACACACACTCATACATACGTAAACACACAGGCGTGAACATTAAGGCATGCACACACAGGCACTCATATGTAGACACAGAAATGTGCACATACACACATGCACACCTACTTACGTACACACACAGACTTGCTGACACGCACACAAACAGGCACACGTACACATAGGCAAAATACAGCTAGGCACATGCATGCATACAGACACACATATGTAGACATACAGACAGGTAAACATACGCACAAGAATGAAGACAAGCACAGACACACAGGCACAACCATGCACACACGTAGGCACATACATGTACACAGAATACAGTCAGGCTCATGCACAGACAAGCACAAATGCATAGACATACAGGCAAACACTTTCACAGACAAGCAAAAGAACGCAGACAGGCACATGCTCTAATGTACAGACACACACACACATATGTACACAGATTATATTCGTTTATACAAAGAAGTAATATAAACAGACATATACACACACATACACACACATATTAGAGGAGTTCTTACCTTCCCCCGGCTTGTCACGAACAATAGAAGGTGCAGTACAGCCCCGGTTGACATAGAAACAAGCAGTCCCGTGGCCTCGGCACAGCCGCTAGTGGAGCTGCCCAGGGCCCCGACTTTGCAGCTGGTAGAGCCACCCGGAGCCCCAGCACTGCCACTGGTAGAGCCGCCCAGGGACCCCTGCCCTAGCCCAACCCGCGGTTACTAGCATGGGGCCCTATGGGAAGCACGGGAGGCAACTAAGGACCCGGGGTCTAATGGGGCATCACCTGGCACCCCTTTGGCCCAGTCCAACCCTGATGGAAGTTGTATTGTTTCAAGGTCCGTCTCTTGGTAAAATGTGTTTGTGCGCCTTCTTTTCTATCTTCAGCTGAACGTAATTACAATATTGGTAATAGGGTATAACTGGCAAACAAGTTACAATTTGAGGAGATGGGTTCACTTGCTAGATAGAGCTATTCATCCTGTTACAGTAATTACTGTTCATTAAAAATGTTCTTTACCTTGAGTCGGCTAAGCATCTTACAACCTCAGTGGTCATTATTTTTTAACAGGTTTAATTTTTTCATTACTTATCTCCCTGGTTCTAAAAACATGAAAGCTGATTCTTTGTCCAGGGGGAAGGGCTGGGGAGGGGAGGGGTGGGAAACCCTATGAGAATCATGTCCCTATTCTTCAGAAGAGAGTGGTGGTGGTATTGCAGTGATTTGTCATGTACTCTAATGTGACCACGCACTGCAACCTCAAGATGTAGCAGAGTCTAGATTGTCATGGGACATCTTAGTGTCAATTATGTTATACCTGCAGGTATGTTTTGAGGGTTTATAAATTGGAGAAAGAGGGTGTTTTTTTGTTTTGCCTTTTTCTGAAATAAAGGATTTTTTTTCTGGTTTTGTGTTTAATTTTTTTACTTACATGATTAGTAATGGGAGGTTTCATAGACCCCTACCCAATTACTAATCCAGGGCTTCATTGCAGCTGTGATATTTCTGAAAAATCACAGCTGTCATTAACCTCTTATATTACCCTGATTGCCACAGCTCAAGGGAAATCGGAATAAGCCAGGTAAAGCGCCATAATTGGCCCATCTAATGGATGCGCCAATTCTGGGGAAGCTGCGGGCTGCTATTTTTAGGCTGGGGAGGGCCAATAACCATGGGCTTCTCCAGCCTGAGAACACCAGCGCCCAGATGTTGCCTTTATCCATTTATTGAAATGATAATAAAAAAATCTGCATGCGGTGCTTTGTATTTTTATACATACATCTAGGGCCTGCAGCTTCCAGCTGTCTTCTTTATCTGTGCTGAGTATCAAAATACGGGGGACCCTATGCCATTTTTTCCAATTATTTATTTTTACACTCCACTTTGAGGACCCAGACAGCTAGTATGTGGGCAACCAATCACAAACGCCGACACAGAGGATGGGGTTGCAATCTGACTGCAACCAATCACAGAAGCTGTCACAGAGGATGGGCAGGGGAAGCAGTGAATATTAATAAGATTTAATGAGCTGACCCAGATGAAGTGTGACAACTGCGCGGAAACTTGATAATTATAATTGTCTTGCTTTAATCCCTGTTTTTCTCCTTCTTCCTTTTTTAAAATGTTATTTTTATCTGGGCGGCCAAACCCAACAGTACCATGGACTTCATTGAGAAGTCTGTGTTTGAGGTCCGTGCACGGACACCAAACTTTAAAGTTCTGCTTCACTCATCACTATTTACACTTTATAATTTACAGATTGTATGTATTCTTCAATAAAAGCTGTGACCAGTCACCTTCCACCTGATGAACCATGTTTGTTTTATTATGAGGGAAGGTGGGTTGTTGGGTGTTAGGGGTGCTTTACACACAGCGAGCTCACTGCCGAGATCGCTGCTGAGTCACGTTTTTTGTGACGCAGCAGTGACCTCATTAGCGATCTCGCTGTGTGACAATGAGCAGCGATCTGGCCCCTGCTGCGAGATCACTGCTCGTTACACACAGCCCTGGTTCGTTTTCTTCAAAGGCGCTCTCCCACTGTGACACACAGATCGCTGTGTGTGACAGCGAGAGAGCGACAAATGAAGCGAGCAGGGAGCAGGAGCCGGCGTCTGACAGCTGAGGTAAGCTTGTAACCAAGATAAACATCGGGTAACCAAGGTGGTTACCCGATATTTACCTTAGTTACCAGCCTCTGCAGCTCTCACGCTGCCTGTGCTGCCGGCTCCGGCTCTCTGCACATGTAGCTGCAGTACACATCGGGTTAATTAACCCGATGTGTACAGCAGCTAGGAGAGCAAGGAGCCAGCGCTAAGCAGTGTGCGCGGCTCCCTGCTCTCTGCACATGTAGCTGCATTACACATCGGGTTAATTAACCCGATGTGTACTGTAGCTAGGAGAGCAAGGAGCCAGCGCTCAGTGTGCGCGGCTCCCTGCTCCCTGCACACACAGCTAAGCGGTGTGCGCAGGTAACTAATGTAAACATCGGGTAACCATACCCGATGTTTACCTTAGTTACCAGTGTCCGCAGCTTCCAGACGGCGGCTCCGTGCAAGCGCAGCGTCGCTTGCACGTCGCTGCTGGCTTGGGGCTGTTCACTGGTCGCTGGTGAGATCTGCCTGTTTGACAGCTCACCAGCGACCATGTAGCGATGCAGCAGCGATCCTGACCAGGTCAGATCGCTGGTCGGATCGCTGCTGCATCGCTAAGTGTGAAGGTACCCTTATTTATTTAACCACCCCTTCGTGCTTTATACTTATAATGTCATGTGATACTATATGGCGTTATGAAGACTGCTGTTATGTATTGCTGCACAGTCTCTATGCTCATGTCTTTGCAGAGTAAATGATCCCTAATGGATGTGCCTAAAACTGGAATAAATGCTCCATTTCATTGCTTGTGGTTTGGTTAGTATAATACTAATATGACTCAAAGTTTTAATCCCTTATGTGTAGTGCTGATACTTTTTTACCACTAGAGCTTTCAACTCAGGCTTTCTCAAATGACCAGTATTTCTGGCTCATCAGATTAATTGTTCATAAGTAGGTTTATCGTATGACAATAGGTGTCACAAATTTGACTTTAGTAATCTATGTATTTTTAATGTGCCAACCATCCAGACTTTCCCAGCATGGTTTTGTTAATTTCTAGAATAGGTTTTAGGTTATTGGATGATTAAGAGTTTATTTCTCCATTATGTATTTACCTTTTTTGTTGATTCTGTTGTAGTTATAAACCATAGCTGGCTTTAATAAGCAAGATACAAACCTGTCTAACCTGGTTTATTGGAACCAAGGTTATGATTGAAAACCTGCATGGAGTGGTGTATGCATATATATTTAATAAGGCAGTCATACCTGTTCTTCTGTATTTGATATTAATGTCTAAGGCCCGGTCCTCTTTCCTCAGGGCAGTGATGAATGTGTTGAAAGAATTACCTCTGACAACATGAGACTAAAGCATTTCAGTATAGCTGTCTATAAGGGGCTCCACCCAAACACTTTGTGACCCTACTGACTGTGGTATACAGCAATGGCCCAAAATAACCTTAAGCTTCACTGACTGTGAAAATACATCCAATCTATCTAAAAGTTAACTTCAAAATGTTTCACAGACTTTTATATTATGATAAGGCTATTAAAATAGGCTACTATAATAGTTCACGCGTTGCGGTGATAGGAAGGGTGGACATACCATTGGTGCAACCTGGGCACAGAGCCCCAAGAGATGAGGGATGTCTATTTCCACCTCCAAAAGCAGCAAGTAGTATTTGTCACAGACACATTATTGGACTGCAAAGAAAACACACTCTTCTTGAACAAGGGGGCATTTACTGTCTGTGTCCGCCCATGGGCCACAGCATGGTTTTTTTTCTGCAATCACAGTAGAGTTGCAATGTTTTTTCTGTGATTTTGGTAAATCATTGCAAAATTATGCAGTGCCAATAACCCAGAACCCAGAAGTAAAAACTTGGCTCATGTGCAAAATACTTTGCTCTGCCTTCAGCAGGGCTGAGCGAAGAACGCCTACAAAGAAGCGAGATTCGGACGATGCATAGATGACATTGGATGCTTCATTCACATTAAGCAGGGTGGGAGGACAATGATTGCAGGGATAGAGGAGTCGCCATGGAAAACCAGCGACACTCATTGGACCAGACCAGTGTGGGATTTTAAAATGTATTTTTGGAGATATGCAGAGGGGATAGGGAACTTCATACAGGTTGCTGGACTGCTGTAAAAGAGGCATTAAAAGTGGTGGTTTTAGTTTATATTATGAAAACCTGGTAACAGATTCTCCTTAAAGGGGTTCTCCAAGAAATGTAAGAAAATAAATGAATAGATTAAAGGATACACATTTATATATAAACAATTTTACAAACACTAAATATTGCAAAAAGGTATGCTTTATCTACTGTACTCTGTCAGAATTTCAAAGATGGCAGCTGCCATAAATCTGTGCAGTCCGTCCTACATTTCAGAAGACATGTAGTTGGAAAGGCTTCTCTAAGAGGGCTGTGGGAAGCACCAGGGAGATGCACTAAAACTGTCAGGCTGACTGAGTTGTTTTTTTTCTCCTTTAGTCCACTCCACTTCGTGTCCTGTCAGGTTGACTGAACAGAAGAATGCAAGTTCACGATTAGAGATGAGGTTAAAGATCTCCGATCCCACCTGAGATTGCAATCAGATCAACAATCCTAGCTGATCTGATTGTCGATCCTAGTTGAACCTATTACATTCAATGGGAGGCAAAAGTTATGTGTTGTAAAATGGTGAAGGGGACTGTAAAAGAAAGAAAATAAAAAATGGTCAAAGCAATACAGACTTACTAAGCGTACCAGAGGCTGCAGCGCTACTCCTAGGTCCAAGAATTATCACTAATGCATATTCAATGCTTTCCTCTTCCACAAGCGTCTTTGATTGGCTGCCGTTGGACCAAACCTCCACCCTCTGAGACAGCGTCTGTGATGGTTGGAATCACAGATGCTGTCTGTGTCCCTTATACTGGTGATAAATGAATAAATAAATAAACAATTTGAGTGGGGTCCCCTTCTGTATTGAAACCAGCACACATAAAGCCGTGCGCTGATTTTGGCTGTTTATCAAAACAAGAGGAACCACATGCTACTTTTTATTAAATAAATAATTCAAAAAAAAAAACTGTGTGGTTCCCCCAATTTTGATACCCAGCCATGATAACGTTCTGACAGCTGGGGGCTGGTATTCTCAGGCTGGGGAGACCCATGCTTATTGGGAGCCCCCAGCCTAAAAATAGCAGCCTGCAGTTGCCCAGGATTGCTGGATTCATTAGATGCGAAAAGCCTGGTACTTTACCCAGCTTTTCCCGATTGCTCTGCTGCAGTGGAAATCAGGGTAAAAAGGAGTTAATCACAGCCCACAGTTGCCACTACGCCCTAGATTAGTAATGGGAGGCATCTATGAGAACCCCCATTACTAATCCGTAAGTGAAAGTAAATAAACACAAACACCAAAAAATCCTTTATTGAAATTACTGACAAAAACACACCCTCTTGCACCACTTTATTAACCCTCAAAACAACCCTGCAGATCTGACGTAATCCACACGAGGTCCCATGATTATTCCAGCTCTGCTACATTACTGAAGATACAGATGGAACATGATCGAATGCTGTGAGGTTCAGGCAAAGACTGAGCCGCACGATCAGCAGTGATGTCACTCTGGTTTTTTGCAGTCACAGCTGGAGGTTCTCACGGCCCTTCACCTGTGATCGCAGGTAACCTGACCTAAGGTGACCTCAATGAACTCTCACTGAGTTCACAAACCTGCATCTCCTGGCAGAAACTTGGGTACTTGTTAGAGACTTAAGGGTACTTTACACGCTGCGACATCACTAGCGATCCTGTTAGCAATGTGAAATTCTAGATCGCAAGTGCGATCTTTCGAGATCGCACATGCGTAAAATGACCTATGTGCGATCTCAAAAGATCGCACTTGCGATCTAGAATTTCACATTGCTAACGAGATCGCTAGCGATGTCGCAGCGTGTAAAGTACTCTTTAATGCTGGTGCGACCAAGGGCTTCATTGTTTCATAATCATCACCCCACTGGGATAGTTGACAAGTGTCGTCGACCTTATCATTTCCTTCAGGCTATCTGTCTCTCGCCCTGCCTGTGCCACATCTAAGGTCCCCCTCCAAATGCAAGAACAACATGAAGAACAGTTGAAAATTGTTGTTCTTTCTCCTTCCCCTCTTGCATGCTGGTAAGTGTTTTTTCCAAGATAAATAATAGTGGGGCTTCACAGTTGATTCGACACATGCCCCTACTGATAAATTTTGTCAACTCTTCAAAGGGCATCCGCCATTAACTGCTAATGTATGATCTCAAAGTAACACACACTCCAGTTCAACTTGTGCATGATGTAGTCCAGCATTGCTTTACGCTGTTTGAAATATACAGCTACTTACATGGCATTATACAGTTAGGTCCAGAAATAATTGGACAATGATACAAGTTTTGTAATTTTAGCCGTTTACCAAAACACATTCAACAGTTAAACGGCTAAAGTGGTAAGGGTTTGGGTTTTAGTGCAATTAATACAACTGATAACTACATGAAAAATGATAACAATAACATTGATATTTTGTACAACATATATTAACATCTTAGTAGATTACTAAATATATGTGACACCTCTGGACTATCAGGTCGTCACAGGGTACTGCACAAGCTGCCCTTCCGTGCAGTATTCCACCTCCCTCTTGGTTCTGGGTGCCTAACTAAATGGTATTGCCTCCAACAGCAAATCAAATCTTAGATACACCCGCACCACACCCACCAGACACACCAGTGGACCGCTTGAGTGGAATAGAGTCGCCCACCTGGGGGTCAGGGAGGGGAGGTGAGGAGTGTAGTCAGGGAGCAGTCAAGTCTAAGAATTGAAGGAAGGTGGTTGGGAAGTAGCCCTCGAGCTGTGAGGAGCTCAGAGGAGGTCGGGAGTGGCAACTCTTGAAGGAACTGTCTAGGTTGCAGAGGGTGGTCTGGGCGTAGAGGAGTCGGATCCCCAGTCGCAGGGGATTATGTCAAGGGGCCTGGAACTGTTGAGGAGGACAGCCGGCAGCCTAGCACTATCACCGGTCCAGGACCGAAGGCACGACGTGGTACACGGACCCTTGGTCGGGGAGTAGCTTCAGGCAACCCGACAATTCACCTGAGGAGAACATCACCTGAGGAGAACGGAGGCTTTATGATCTGTTCCCACCCGATCCAGAATTGGGGAATTAGCGCAACGAGGGGGATAGGACTTTCCAAATCCAAAACGGTCCACAAAATCCCAAGCGTGAGCCCTGAGACCAAGCTCCCACACTTAGCCATAGTAGGGAGCGAGGCCTAGCTAGTTCCATACTACCAGGCCATCAAGTTGAAGTCAAACTAAGTGCCAGGAGGCAGGTCACGGATCACTAGGCAGCACCATTGGGGACGGTATCCGGACGAGCTCTCCTCAGCGGCAGCGGTATCCAGAGACTTGGTTTACCCGGTTGTCAGTGTCTGCTTATGAACTGAGTATGAGAGTGACCCCTGCATCCCACGGCACCCCTTACCGAGTCCCAGGGCATCCCCCTACCTGTGGAGGGTTACAACACCTTGCTGCCCCACTTCATCACCCCGGGTACTCCCAACAGTAGCGGCGGTACTCCCCAAATTACCATACACCACGGGTGGCATCACGAACTACATACCAATTCCCCTGTAAATATTCCCTTTATATTTGAGTGGCTGCACGACCCCTGGGTCCGGAGACCCTCGAGCCACAGCGATCCCGGATCCGAGCAGCTCGGCTGTTTCCACGAGGGCAGCACATATATACTACAGTAAATCTGAAGAATTACATATAGTATAAACATGCAATCTGTATTAACTGTCTCACTTGTGGATACAGACAGAAAAGAGCACCTGTGAAGAACAATATATGGGCCCTTTGCAGCCTAAGAGCTCATCAAAATGCACAATTCGACCTGCTTTGGAATTAACAATGGGTCCCCCAACCTCTTGGAACCCTGTGCAGCTGCACATGTTGCACCAATGAGATGTCCGCCCCTGAACTTTCTATATCCAAACCCAACAAAGAACCAAACCACTTATAAAGAAAGGGGAAGCACTGCGGATAAATGAAGGCACTTAATAGCAATAGCTAAGGTTTCCTACACCCTGTGTGGATATATACATTCCTACATATATCATCAGTGTAAAGAAAAGTGAACCAATGACCGAGTAAACTGTTGCATTCAATGTAGTAGTGAATGTGAACAAAATTCGCTATGAACACACATAGCCATGTATACAGGTAAGTTACCTTAATAATAATTTATAGTATATAATGTATACATCACAGTGATCCCTGAAGCTTGTAGCTATTGTTCCAAATATTTTTTCTTTATATGACATTATTCCCTATTTAGTCTTCTTTTGCAAGTTAGTGTCATATTAATATTTTTTCCACTACAGGTCAAATATTTTATGCATGCACCTAATGACTTTTTTATGGATTAACTTTTATGCACTCAGCTAATATATTTTCTTGATCTCTTATGTATTCATGCATCACTGTCCACAATTATATTTAGTTTCCCCATTGCCATCCCTTTATCAATTGCTCTTATTTATCACGTTTCCTTACACTGATAAATTCAAACTTCACATATTAACTAATTAATTCTCCTTATAGCGCCTCCCAGAGTATTAGTATCTTTACATTTCTCCCCTCTTCATTTCCTTGCGGTTGGATGTATGCACGCATAGCTGACATCCCTCTAACTTCCGAAACACATCAAGAGGAACGTGCTTGAGTTCCATGCTAGTGTTTCACTGGCATATTCCAGAAGTCATTTGCATTAGAGATGACTGAGCAGACGCACTATGAACCGCTCAATTCCAATCACTTGGATTGGCCAGCAGTATAAATAAGTGGGCTTCCCTATCCCCAAACATGCCTCTGGAAGCAATGGCGAAACGCGTGTTGAGGTGAGCAAGACTCTGTACTGAGGCTCCTTGTATGTCACGAGCTCATTATTATTAAGATAACTTACACTGTATACATGGCTATGTGTGTTCATAGCGAATCCTGTTCATATTCGCATCTTCATTGAATGCACAGTTTATTCAGTCATTGGGTCACACACTGCTTACTGTAGTATATATTTATTAATCTACTGAGATGTTAATATATGCTGTAACAAATATCAATGTGATTGTTATCATTGTTCAGGTAATTATCGGTTGTATTATTAATTGCTTTAAAGCCTAAACCCTTACCATTTTAGCCTTTTTGTGTCGCCATTCACTAGAGAAGTTTGTTTCCTGGGGTTTTTTTTAGCTTTTTTTTAACCAAAACGTGAATAGAAAGCTTGATTTTACAATATATGTTCTCTTGTCTTCTTCATTTATGGTCATATCCTAGACCAGGGGTGGGGAACCTCCGGCCCGCGGGCCGTATACGGCCCGTGACGACATTTTATGCGGCCCCCGGGCACATTCCCGGGGACCATTGTGCTTTGGTGGCAGCCGCGCTTTTCCCGGCTGCCGGCCCTTTAAATCCCACTGCCTGATGCCCTGTGGGTAGATGCTAGAATGTACGGGCTCTCTCCAGATCCTGACTTCCAGGACCTGACTGCAGCCCATACATTCTAGGCTTATCCCCGGCCTGTGTGCTCTGGTGGGCGGGTAAGCAGCACGCTGCGATAAAGTCACACAGAAGAGCTGCAGCAGGTTTACCAGCCTCCCGAAACTGTGCTGTGTGTGTGTGTGACTCTCCCTCCCCCTCACTGCGAGTACTCAACCCATCGCTGCCCCCCCCCCGCTCAGTGCTGTGTACCCCCTCGTACTGTGTGTACCCCCCAATGCTGTGTGTACCCCCCAATGCTGTATGTACCCCCCAATGCTGTGTGTACCCCCTCGTGCTGTATGTACCCCCTCGTGCTGTATGTACCCCCTCGTGCTGTATGTACCCCCTAGTGCAGTGTGTACCCCCTAGTACAGTGAGTACCCCCTAATGCTGTGTGTACCCCTTAATGCTGTGTGTACCCCTTAATGCTGTGTGTCCCCCCTCGTGCTGTGTACCCCCTCGTGCTGTGTGTACCCCCTCGTGCTGTGTATACCCCCTCGTGCTGTGTGTACCCCCTCATGCTGTGTACCTCCTAGTACAGTGTGTACCCCCCAGTGCTGTATGTACCCCCTCGTGCTGTGTGTACCCCCTCGTGCTGTGTGTACCCCCTCGTGCTGTGTGTACCCCCTCGTGCAGTGTGTACCCCCTAGTGCAGTGTGTACCCCCTAATGCTGTGTGTACCCCTTAATGCTGTGTGTACTCCCTCGTGCTGTGTACCCCCTCGTGCTGTGTGTACCCCCTCGTGCTGTGTGTACCCCCTCGTGCTGTGTGTACCCCCTCGTGCTGTGTGTACCCCCTCATGCTGTGTACCTCCTAGTACAGTGTGTACCCCCAGGTGCTGTGTGTACCCCCTAGTGCTGTGTGTACCCCCTAATGCTGTGTACACCACAGTGCTGTGTACCCCCTCAGCGCGGTGTAACCCCTCTCTGCTGTCCGTGCCCCCCCTAGTGCTGTCTGTACCCCCTGGGTGATGTCTATGCCCCCCCACCAGTGCTGTCCGCACCACCTAATGCTGTCCATGCTGCCACCAGTGCTGTCCATGCCACGGTGAGTGCTGTCTGTGCCCCCCTTATGCTGTCCATGCTCCCCAGTGCTGTGTGCCACCCCTCAGTGCTCTTAACTCGCTACTGCTGTCTGTACCCTCCCACTGCTTTCTATGCTCCCCAGTCCGTGCTCTCCTGTTGATGTCTATGTTCCCCCAGACCTGTCTGTCTCCCTAGTGCTGCCACCCAGTGCAGTCCGTGCTGCCACCCAGTGCAGTGCGTGCTGCCACCCAGTGCAGTGCGTGCTGCCACCCAGTGCTGTGCGTGTCCCCAGTCATGTCTGTGCCACCGCCAGGGCTGTCCATGCCCCCTACTGATGTATATGCCCCAGCCCCTCCTGTAATGTATATGCCCCAGCCCCTCCTGTGATGTATATGCCCCAGCCCCTCCTGTGATGTATATGCCCCAGCCCCTCCTGTGATGTATATGCCCCAGCCCCTCCTGTGATGTGTACTCCCAGTGTCTCCTGTAATTTATGCGCCCCGGCCCCTCCTGTGATGTGTATGCCCCCAGCATCTCCAGACAGAGACAAACCTGGAAAAGCAGCTGTGAGAAACAAGATGATCAATATCACCGAACATCACAATCGCACCAAAGAGAAGCAGCTCCGGCCACCACAATAGGGGTGAGTTAATTAATCGTTTGACCAAATATAGCAGGGTTATTTTTCAGGTTGATAATGTGGTGCGGCCCCCAAAGGTTAGTAGGAAATTCCAAATGGCCCCCGGCAGTAAAAAGGTTCCCCACCCCTGTCCTAGACCTTAGCTTGGGTTGATATCAACTCCTTAATTAAACCTGACAGTCTACATTTCAATTACAGATAGAGATAGCAAGGTGGCGGTCAGATAGGAGCGCTAGGAAGAAGGAGGATTAGGTAGGTTAAAATTACAAACAAACCTTTTACTTAAAACCCTCTAACGGCCTCTATGCGTTACAACAGCTGTTTGCTGCCTTCATCAGGTGTTAGAGGGTAAAATTGTGTAAGTGACATATATAACTTAAAAAACATGGCGATTGGATAATGTGACTAACCATAATTGAAAACAGGATTAACCATTAAACCACTGATCAAACTTACATATAAAACAATGCAATTAAAATAAACAAAATTAATTAAAAGGACCAATGGTATTATGAAAAAGGTGTAAACATGCAGATACATGCGCATCAGTAACGCACACGGATAAACATGTCGTCACCTGAATTGATATAAACATATAAATGCAACCAGCACCTTATTAATACACTATCTTAAAAACCCTAAGGGAACCAATGCGGAGAGAAAGAAAGATTGATTTGACCCCAAAAAAAGGATTGTTGCATTAATGCTTTGCGACATTGTCAATGGTAAGATTATGCCCCTTAGGTGCTAACGTCCCCAATTTAAAAATCCAATAGCTCTCTTTTTTATTAAATTAAAACGGTCGGGATCAGTATCAGCTATCCTATCTATAATGGTGTGTTTCATTAATTTAGGATCTCTACCATGAAAGATGTTATAATGTTTGGACAGGCTATGTAGCTGGTAGCCTGTCCGAATATTATGCCTGTGTTTATTGAGTCAAGCAAGCATGGTTTTCACTGTACGGCCCACATATTGAAGGTATTGCATTGGAAGAGGTAAACCACATACATGGATTGACAGTTCAACTTATGATTAATGGAATAGGTCATACCAGTTGTATAAGAAATAAAGGATTTTTCTCCCTTAACGATGACGTCACAGCAGAGACATTTCGGCATGCCACAGGGATGACAGCCCAAATTTTCCTTATCCCGATTACAGTTATTGGGAATAACTGTCTTTGTTAGGGCAGATTTCATTGATATGTTGCTGGGGGCTAATATATTACGTAAGCATTTGTTCTTTCTATAGATCAGGGGTGGGGAACCTTTTTACTGCCGGGGGCCATTTGGAATTTCCTACTAACCTTTGGGGGCCGCACAACATTATCAACCTGAAAAATAACCCTGCTATATTTGGTCAAACGATTAATTAACTCACCCCTATTGTGGTGGCCGGAGCTGCTTCTCTTTGGTGCGATTGTGATGTTCGGTGATATTGATCATCTTGTTTCTCACAGCTGCTTTTCCAGGTTTGTCTCTGTCTGGAGATGCTGGGGGCATACACATCACAGGAGGGGCCGGGGCGCATAAATTACAGGAGACACTGGGAGTACACATCACAGGAGGGGCTGGGGCATATACATCACAGGAGGGGCTGGGGCATATACATCACAGGAGGGGCTGGGGCATATACATCACAGGAGGGGCTGGGGCATATACATTACAGGAGGGGCTGGGGCATATACATCAGTAGGGGGCATGGACAGCCCTGGCGGTGGCACAGACATGACTGGGGACACGCACAGCACTGGGTGGCAGCACGCACTGCACTGGGTGGCAGCACGCACTGCACTGGGTGGCAGCACGGACTGCACTGGGTGGCAGCACTAGGGAGACAGACAGGTCTGGGGGAACATAGACATCAACAGGAGAGCACGGACTGGGGAGCATAGAAAGCAGTGGGAGGGTACAGACAGCAGTAGCGAGTTAAGAGCACTGAGGGGTGGCACACAGCACTGGGGAGCATGGACAGCATAAGGGGGGCACAGACAGCACTCACCGTGGCATGGACAGCACTGGTGGCAGCATGGACAGCATTAGGTGGTGCGGACAGCACTGGTGGGGGGGCATAGACATCACCCAGGGGGTACAGACAGCACTAGGGGGGGCACGGACAGCAGAGAGGGGTTACACCGCGCTGAGGGGGTACACAGCACTGTGGTGTACACAGCATTAGGGGGTACACACAGCACTAGGGGGTACACACAGCACCTGGGGGTACACACTGTACTAGGAGGTACACAGCATGAGGGGGTACACACAGCACGAGGGGGTACACACAGCACGAGGGGGTACACACAGCACGAGGGGGTACACACAGCACGAGGGGGTACACAGCACGAGGGAGTACACACAGCATTAAGGGGTACACACAGCATTAGGGGGTACACACTGCACTAGGGGGTACACACTGCACGAGGGGGTACACACAGCACGAGGGGGTACACACAGCACGAGGGGGTACACACAGCACGAGGGGGTACATACAGCACTGGGGGGTACACACTGTACTAGGAGGTACACAGCATGAGGGGGTACACACAGCACGAGGGGGTATACACAGCACGAGGGGGTACACACAGCACGAGGGGGTACACAGCACGAGGGGGGACACACAGCATTAAGGGGTACACACAGCATTAAGGGGTACACACAGCATTAGGGGGTACTCACTGTACTAGGGGGTACACACTGCACTAGGGGGTACATACAGCACGAGGGGGTACATACAGCACGAGGGGGTACATACAGCACGAGGGGGTACACACAGCATTGGGGGGTACATACAGCATTGGGGGGTACACACAGCATTGGGGGGTACACACAGTACGAGGGGGTACACAGCACTGAGCGGGGGGGGGGCAGCGATGGGTTGAGTACTCGCAGTGAGGGGGAGGGAGAGTCACACACACACACAGCACAGTTTCGGGAGGCTGGTAAACCTGCTGCAGCTCTTCTGTGTGACTTTATCGCAGCGTGCTGCTTACCCGCCCACCAGAGCACACAGGCCGGGGATAAGCCTAGAATGTATGGGCTGCAGTCAGGTCCTGGAAGTCAGGATCTGGAGAGAGCCCGTACATTCTAGCATCTACCCACAGGGCATCAGGCAGTGGGATTTAAAGGGCCGGCAGCCGGGAAAAGCGCGGCTGCCACCAAAGCACAATGGTCCCCGGGAATGTGCCCGGGGGCCGCATAAAATGTCGTCACGGGCCGTATACGGCCCGCGGGCCGGAGGTTCCCCACCCCTGCTATAGATGATCTGGGGTTTATATGGTACGTTTTTCGGGAGAATAGGATCACCTCTTAAAACGAACCAGAATTTGTTCAGTAATCCCTGGATGACTTTTCTAGAGTGACAAAACGTGGTCACAAAACTCCATTTATTGAAGTTGGATGTCCTCTTTGTATCTTTTATTTATCCCCGTGCTTATCTTATCAATACAAAATTCTTGGGATAAATTTCTGGTTCTCCTGAAAACGTCTTGTAGGAGTTTCAGGGGATACCCTTTTTGTAGAAATCGATTTTTCAAAGTGGCGGATTCTTGGATGAAATCCAGTTCTCTAGTGCAGTTCTTGCGCACCCTCCAGTATTGGCCGTAAGGGACGTTGATGACCCACTTGGGGAGGTGTTCACTATCAAAACCCAAATAACTGTTGACATCCACTGGTTTGAAATAGGTGGAAGTGAACACTCTCCCCACTTCATCAAACCATACCAAAAGATCCAGATACTGGAGGGCACTGGTGGAAATAGTGGCTACATAGCCTGTCCAAACATTATAACATCTTTTATGGTAGAGATCCTAAATTAATGAAACTCACCATTATAGATAGGATAGCTGATACTGATCCCGACCGTTTTGATAACTTAATAAAAAAAGAGAGCTATTGGATTTTTAAATTGGGGACGTTAGCACCTGAGGGGCATAATCTTACCATTGACAATATCGTAAAGCATTATTGCAACAATCCTTTTTTTTGGGGTCAAATCAATCTTTGTTTCTCTCCCTTAGGGTTATTAGGGTACTGTATTAATAAGGTGCTGGTTGCATAGGTTTTATATGTTTAAATCAATTCAAGTGACGACATGTGTGCGCTACTGATGCGCACGTATCGGCATGTCTCCACCTTTTTCATAATACCATTGGTCCTTTTAATTAATTTTGCTTATTTTAATTGCATTGTTTTACATATAATTTTGATCAGTGGTTTAATGGTTAATCCTGTTTTCAATTATGGTTAGGCATGTTATTAAATCGCTATGTTTTTTCAGTTATATATGTCACTTCCGCAATTTTACCCTCTAACACCTGATGAAGACAGCAATCAGCTATTGAAACACGTAGTGGCCATTAGAGGGTTTTAAATAAAAGGTTTGTTTGTAATTTTAACCTACCTAGTCCTCCTGCTTCCTAGCGCTCCTATCTGACCGCCACCTTGCTATCTCTAATTGTACTATCCCGTTCAGGGATCAGCGGCAGGAGCAGCTCTGGGACCGGAGAGTTATTCATCACTCACTAGGACCTATGGTTGCTGGGTTACCGGGCTTACTCTGGCTGGCATAGGACCTGTGATGACATACTCCTGGTCTCGCAATCACGTGACCTGCCCGGAAGATTTAGTTCCACGCTGTTCCCCAGGATTTTCAGACAGCTCCAGTGTCCAGCAGGTTCCTGTGGTTCCATTACCGCTTCAATCGGGGTTGTGCAAGGGTGCACAACATCATGAGGTGAGCAGCCTTCGGGCATACTTAATCCTACCTTCACCAACGGGTGCTACACAGCGCAGCTCTTCCTTTTCTTCTCTCACATACATTTCAATTACAGCTCAGTTGTTTCATTTTAAATAACAAATAGTGGTATGGAGTGCCCAAATCATGAAGATTGGGACATTGTCTAAAAATATCTGGATCTAATTGTACATAATGAGAAATATACAGCGTAGAATTCCAGCACATTACAACATCACAAACCAGGTGGTACTAATGGAATCCATTTTTGCAAGGCCAGGTGAGCATACTATGCCACATAAAATCTATTGAAATAAATAAGCTGACACTTATCTGGTTATAGCCGCCATCTTCCTGATGTGTTTAATTGTGTGAAATACAGTGGGTATGGAAAGTATTCAGACCCCTTTAAATTTGTTACTCTTTGTTTCATTGCAGCCATTTGGTAAATTCAAAAATGTTCATTTTTTTCTCATTAATGTACACTCTGCACCCCATCTTGACAGAAACAAAACAAAAATGTAGTAATGTTTGCAAATGTATTAAACAAGAAAAACTGAAATATCACATGGTCATTAGTATTCAGACCCTTTGCTCAGACACTCATATTTAAGTCACATGCTGTCCATTTCCTTGTGATCCTCCTTGAGATGGTTCTACTCCTTCATTGAAGTCCAGCTGTGTTTAATTAAAGTGATAGGACTTGATTTGGAAAGGCGCACACCTATTTTATATAAGACCTCACAGCTCACAGTGCATGTTAGACCAAATGAGAATCATGAGGTCAAAGGAACTACCCAATGAGCTCAGAGATAGAATTGTGGCAAGGCACAGATCTGACCAAGGTTACAAAAGAATTTCTGCAGTACTCAAGGTTCCTAAGCGCACAGTGGCCTCCATAATCCCTTAATGCAAGAAGTTTGGGAACACCAGAACTCTTCCTAAACCTGGCCGTTCAGTTTAGCTGAGCAATCGTGGGAGAAGAATCTTGGTGAGAGAGTTAAAGAAGAACCCCAAGATCACTATTGCTGAGCTCAAGAGATGCAGTAGGGAGATGGGAGAAAGTTCCACAAAGTCAACTATCACTACGGCCCTCCACCAGTCGGACCTTTATGACAGAGTGGCCCGACGGAAGCCTTTCCTCAGTGCAAGACATATGAAAACTCGCATAGAGTTTGCAAAAAAACACATGAAGGACTCCCAGACTATGAGAAATAAGATTCTCTGGTCTGATGAGACGAAGATAGAACTTTTTGGTAATAATTCTAAGCAGTATGTGTGTGAAGGAAACCGGGCACTGCTCATTACCTGCCCAATACAATCCCAACAGTGAAACATGGTGGTGGTAGCACCATGCTCCGGGGGTGTTTTTCAGCTGCAGGGACAAGATGATTGGTTGGAATTGAAGGAAAGATTAATGCAGCCAAGTACAAAGATATCCTGGAAGAAAACCTCTTCTAGAGTGCTCTTGACCTCAGACTTGGCCGAAGGTTCACCTTCCAACAAGACAATGACCCTAAGCACACAACTAAAATAACAAAGGAGTGGCTTCAGAACAACTCTGTAACCATTCTTGACTGGCACAGCTAGAGCCCTGACCTAAACCCAATTGAGCATCTCTGGAGAGACCTGAAAATGGCTGTCCACTAATGTTCACCATCCAACCTGACGGAACTGGAGAGGATCTGTAAGGAAGAATGGTAGAGGATCCCCAAATCCAGGTGTGAGAAACTTATTGCATCACCCCAAGAAGACTCAAGGCTGTAGTAACACAAAAGGGTGCTTCTACTCAATATTGAGCAAAGGGTCTTAATACTTATGACCCTGTGATATTTCATTTTTTCTTAATACATTTGCAAACATTTCTACATTTTTTTCTGTCAAGATAGGGTGCAGAGTGTACATTAATGATAAAAAATGAACTTTTTTGAATTTACCAAATGGCTGCAAAGAAACAAAGAGTGACAAATTTAAAGGGGTCTGAATACTTTCCGTACCCACTGTAAATGTTTAATTTATTAAATTCAGTCTGTCGGCCAGGCATGGAGAGTGAGATAGTCAGATTGTCCCAAGCGTTGTTGACAATTCCCAATTGCAGGTCACGGGGAATCTGCCAGCTGCACCGCTTGATGCACAGCATTTGCTCATTCAGGCTGTTAAAGGCTATGTGCGCACGTTGCGTAAATACATGCAGTTACGCTGCGCTTTGTAGCGCAGCGTAACTGCATGCGTCCTGCGTCCCCTGCACAGTCTATGGAGATTTTGCAGGGGCCGTGCGCACGTGGAGTTTAAGAGCGCAGCGCTTCGGCTACTGCCGAAGCGCTGCGTAAAAAGAAGTGACATGTCACTTCTTTCCTGCGCTTTGCCGGCAGCTCCTGCTCTGTCTATGGCAGGAGCTGCAGGCAGAGCGCATGGAATCGGCGCTCACTACGGACATTTCTGCAGCGATCTAAAGCGCACATGTGCTCTTCAGATCGCTGCAGAAATTTCTGCAGTGACTGTACGCAACGTGTGCACATAGCCAAACTGGATAACTGGCAGCGATCAAAAAGAACTTGTTTAATGGATGGAATGAATTTTGTGCAACGTGGCTCTTAGGGATGGTGCCATGTCATGTGAACAAGATCCAGAGGAAATGTAGGAGCAGATAGATAACCACTGCCTGAAAGTGCAAAAAGACAAAGCTTCCAGTTGGAGAAGCCTCACTACTTGTGCCAGATGTGGTGCAGTATCTCTGTCGCTAAAAATATTCACCCAGTGAGCTGTAAAACATATGTATAGATACATGGCCATAGTTGCTTCTTCTCATATCTAGAGTGCAGTATATTTTGGAGCTCAAAGACAAGTCCAGAAAGCAAAGTATGTTCTCCTTTAAGTGTGAACAGAGTAGAAATAATGGCGGCTTGGTATCTTCCGGTGAGGCTGAGCAAACCCCTTTATAATTTGAAAGGCAGTAGAACAAGGTGTGAGTTTAGTTGTCAACCAGCGGATGAGTGGGAGCTTACACTTGTTTCCATGCCACACCAGTGGGGATGGATATTTTTCATGCGATGGAGAAGAAGCAGGAGGCATACATAAAGGATAATACGCAGGAGAGCAGGAAAACAATGATGATAATGATGACATCGACCAGGCAATGCTTAAGGGCAGCTTTGCACGTTGCAACATCGCACGTGTGATGTCGGTGGGGTCAAATCGAAAGTGACGCACATCCGGCGTCACTTGCGATGTCGAAGTGTGTAAATCCTAGATGATACGATGAACGAGCGCAAAAGCGTCGTTATCGTATCATCGGTGTATTCTCCGACATTTTCATAATGCCGGTGCCGCGACAGGTACGATGTAGTTCCTCGTTCCTGCGACAGCACACATTGCTGTGTGTGAAGCCACAGGAGCGAGGAACATCTCCTACCTGCCTCCTGCGGCTCACGCCGGCTATGCGGAAGGAAGGAGGTGGGCGGGATGTTTACATCCTGCTCATCTCCGCCCCTCCGCCGCTATTGGCCACCTGCCGTGTGACGTCGCTATAACGTCGCACGACCCGCCCCCTTAGGAAGGAGGCTGGTCACCTGCCAGAGCGACGGTCGCAGGGCAGGTGAGTGCATGTGAAGCTGGCGTAGCAATAATGTTCGCTACGCCAGCTATCACTAGATATCGTACCTGCGACGGGGGCGGGGACTATCGCACTCGACATCGCAGCATCAGCTTGCGATGTCGTAATGTGCAAAGCCCGCTTAAGGGTGCAGCTTGGCTGACAGAAAGACAAGCGAAGTGAGAAGTCAGAGGAGGACAACTTGAGGCTCTGATTGCTGGCCGACTTGGATTTGTTAATTGAACAGGTTATGTTGCTTCAGAGCTTTACACCATGTAACCTCTTAACCTATACGTGTCGGGGTAACCACAGTTTGTTTTCTTCTGTCAGATCCTAAAGTAAAACCGAAACCATGGGTAAGTTTACATATTAATAAACAACTAATAGGTATGCTACCCATGATTTTGATTTTGCTGTAGTTTCTTGAACTTGGTATATTTGAAAGAGGGGCTACTCTCCTTTGGGCTGTGCACCTTGTCTATTTCGCTTTGAGCAGGCAGGTGCAAAACAACGCCATGTCAAGGTACTGCTCGACCTCACCTCCTCAGCACCCATGCCTGGTTCCAAGGTTTTGTCCACCACAGAATCATTATGAAAATCGGACTGCACTCAGATGTCATGTGAGTGCAGTCTGATGTTTTCAACAGACTCATTCACTTGCATGGCCAAATGCAAGCCGATAATCAGATCCAACTTGGACATGCTGAGATGTTTCCCTGGACTGGCTTGGTCCGAGGAAAAAATCAGACATGTACTAGGCCCATAGAATAACATTAGTACGGGTATGATCCGATGTTTTGACAGATCGCACTCAGACCAAAAATAAAATGGTGTGAAGTAGCCCTTACAGTGACATACAAGCTTTAAACTCAAAATTTGTATTAGGTTGCTACTGACCCGCCTTGCTTGCACTGTGTGAAAAAAAATACATCTAGTAAGGTGCTGTTACTACAGTATATCATACATCAATTCAGTCACACTGAGTAACTATACAGTTAGAGCAGTTCCCCATATATCAATTGAATCTTGGATTTCTATTCACACACTGGTACATCAGCACTTCAGTATCACACAATTACATTAGGCCTCTTTCTTATTCTATGCTGTGTGTTCTGTGCTCCTAACCCTACACAGAACAAGTTTAGTCCCTTCACAACCTTTGATGTGTGCTTACTTCATGGCAGATAGGAGTTACCTACCTATGACGTGATGTGAACATCTGGTCACGTCACCGTGGCTTCAGCGATTCCAGTGTTTCAGAAAAATTAAATTGCCTGAAACATTGAAGTCCAGTTATGATCGGTACTATAACATCACCGATCATAGGCTGGAGCTAGGCGACAGCAGCGTCACCGGCCCCAGCACTGATTGTAGTCTGTTTAGTAATTGTAGTGGAAAATTCTTGTAGTACTTATTCTACAGTTTTTTTCTACTGCAAAGAATTATGGTTAGTGTAATTTAGTTGCTTTCGCTCAGTAATTGTTATCCTTTATTTTTTTTTATTTGACCACATTTTTATATTCTCCTGTTTATTTTATTTTTTATCATTTTCTTTCTATTTAGTGTTGAGCAAGTATCTATTTGTACTCTCTATACTCATAACGAGTACTGTCTACTACTTGCGTATTCGTTCCAAATAGCGTGTGCAATGCAAGTCAATGGGGGAAAAACTCACAATGTAACGAGTAACCCAAATGCCGTACTATTCGTGCGAGTAGCGAATAGTACGGCATTCAGGTTACTCGGTCCATTGTGAGTTTTTCCCCATTGACTTGAATTGCACACACTATTTGGAATGAATACGCAAGTAGTAGACAGTACTCATTATGAGTATACGGAGTGCGAATAGTTAGGTACTCGCCCAACTCTGTTTCTTCTATCCTAATAAAAAAGTATACATCACACACACACACCAAAATAACATTTGATTATTTTACACACACAGACCACATAAAAAATAAACAGTATTCAGTCGAGGAGGCATACTCTGTCCTTACCTCTGAAACTGATAATAAGGGAGAGAATCTAACTTTCTTTTATTTTTCCTCCTTTTCCTCCAGTGACACCGAACCCCCACGCAGATACCCCAGGACACCAAATGAGCCAGCGCCCACAGTTAGTGATCCCTTATGGATCTCACTCCACGAAAATTATCAGCCCCAGAGTCCTGAGTTTTTTGGCCCAATTAAAAATCCAATTTGACAAACTGAGTGCTTACCACTCAACTATATAAATTCCTTGATGGGTCTAGTTTCCAAAATGGGGTTACTTGTGGTGGGTTTCCACTGTTTTGACACATCAGGGGTTCTCCAAATGTGACATGATCCCCGCTGACCATTCCCCCAAAGTCTGCATTCCAAAACGTCACTCTTCCTTTCAGAGCTCGACAGTGTGTCCAAACCACATATACTACAGTTCACAAGTTTGGAGTCGCCCAGACAATTTTGTCTTTTCCATAAATATCATACTTTATTTATCAAATGAGTTGCATAAAGACTAAAAAATATAGTCCAGACATTGATTAGGTTAGAAATAATGATTTTTACTTGAAATAATAATTTTCTCCTTCAAACTTCGCTTTTGTGAAGGAATGCTGCCTTTGCAGCAATTCCAGATTTGAAGACCTTTGGCATTCTAGCTGTTAATTTGCTGAGGTAATCTGGAGATATTTCACCCCATGCTCCCAGAAGCCCCTCCCACAAGTTGGATTGGCTTGATGGTCACTTTTTGTGTACTATACGGTAAAGCTGCTCCCACAACAGCTCGATAGGGTTGAGATCTGGTGACTGGGCTGGCCACTCCATTACAGATAGAATACCAGCTGCCTGCTTCTTCCCTAAATAGCTCATGCATAATTTGGAGGAATGCTTTGGGTCATTGTCCTGTTGTAGGATGAAATTGACTCCAATCAAGCGCTGTCCACAGGGTATGGCATGGCGTTGCAAAATGGAGCGATAGCCTTCCTTATTCAAAATCCCTTTTATACTGTACAAATCTCCCACTTTACCAGCACCAAAGCAACCCCAGACCATCACATTACCTCCACCATGCTTGACAGATGGTGTCAGGCACTCTTCCAGCATCTTTTCAGTTGTTCTGCATCTCACAAATGTTCTTATGTGTGATCCAAACACCTCAAACTTTGATTTGTCTGTCCATAACACTTTTTTCCAATCTTACTCTGTCCAATGTCTGTGTTCTTTTTCCCATATTAATCTTTTCCTTTTATTAGCCAGTCTCAGATATGGCTTTTTCTTTGTCACTCTGCCCTTAAGGCCAGCATCTCGGAGTCGCCTCTTCACTGTAGACATTGACACTGGCGTTTTGCGGGTACTATTTAAAGAAGCTGCCAGTTGAGGACCTGTTGTGAAGGTAGCCTGGGCTATAAATTCTTTGTTCAAATGTAATAAGATTATCTGTGTATGTAAATAATCAAAATATAGATGAAGTTGTATAATTATCTGTGTGTCTATATGGCAATCACACAGATGCCATAATATGATTCTAAGCTATATATTTAAGAAAGGGTTAACCAAGAACAAGTGAAAAAATATACAAACAATTAACAGAGAAGGTATTCATGCTTATCAGTAGTTTCTTACAAAGAGAGAATTTATTATCCGGGGGAGGAAATGTGGGTTTCTATGTCCCTACGCACCTCCCTGTACTGTTTCGATGTGTGAGAGAAGACAGATTGATACTTTTGTACATGCCTAAAGGTTGAAATGTAATGCTAGTATCTGATCCATGGAATACACGAGTTCAGACGCAAACCTGAGCTCAATCAGAGAACATGTCCTGTGTTCATTGATTATTGAGTCTCATAATATCTGCGCAGATACCTAATTTGGCCCCGTGCCTCTGGTGCCCTGAACAAAGACTCCATTAGCAGTCTTACCCAAATTTCTCCCTTGACACTGTGTGGCATTGATTTCTCAAACTAGAGAATCTAATGTACTTGTCTTGTTGCTCAGTTGTGCAGTGGGGCGTCCCACTCTCTTTCTACTCTGGTTAGAGCCTGTTTGTCCTCTCCTCTTAAGGGAGTAGTACACACCGTTGTAGAAAATCTTCAGTTTCTTGGAAATTTCTCGCATGGAATATCCTTCATTTCTAAGAACAAGAATAAACTGTCAAGTTTCACATGAAAGTTCTCTTTTTCTGGCCATTTTGAGAGTTTAATGGAACCAACAAATGTAATACTCCAGATTCTCAACTAGCTGAAAGGAAGGTCAGTTTTATAGCATCTCTAATCAGTAAAACTGTTTTCAGCTGTGCTAACATACTTGAACAAGGGTTTTCAAGGGATTTATAAACATTCATTAGCCTTCTAACACAATTAGCAAACACAATGTACCATTAGAACACTGGAGTGGAAGTTGTTGGAAATGGGCCTTTATACACCTAAGTAGATATTTCATTAAAAAAACAGACATTTGAAGCTAGAATAGTCATTTACCACATTAACAATGTTTAGAGTGTATTTCTGTTTAATTTAACGTTAGCTTCATTGAAAAAAATTGTGCTTTCCTTTCAAAAATAAGAAAATATCTAAGTGACCCTAAATGTTTGAATTGTAGTGTATGGGGTATCAACATATTCATGAAAAATTGCACAACAAATTTTGGGGTTCACTTTCTATTGCTATCCTTGTGAAAAGGAAAAAAAATTGTGGCTAAAAACATTTTTGTGGGAAAAAAAAAATCTATTTTTTTCATTTTCACGGTTCTATGTTGTAAAACTCTGTGATGTACCTGTGGGTTCAATGTGCTTACTACTCATCTAAATAAATTCCTTGAGGGGTCTAGTTTCCAAAATCGGGTCACTTGTGTGGGTTTTCTACTGTTTAGGCACATAAGGGGTTCTCCAAAGACAACATGACACCTATGGACCATTCCATCAAAGTCTGCATTTTAAAATGTCACTCATTCCTTCCAGAGCTTGACAGTGTGTCCAAACATTAGTTTCCCACCACATATGGAGTATCAGTGTATTCAGGAAAAATTGCACAACAAACTGTTCTGTGCAATTTCTCCAGTTACCCTTGTGAAAATAAAAGATTTGGGGCTAAAACAACATTTTTGTGGGAAAAAAAGTGATTTTTTTTTTTATTTTCATGGTTCAATGTAATACAATTCTGTGACGTGCCTGGGGTTTGGAAGTGCTCACCACACATCTAGATAAAATCCTTAAAGGGTCTAGTTTCCAAAATGGGGTCAGTTGTGGGGGGGGTTTCATTGTTTAGGCACATTAGAGACTCCCCAAACGCGACATGGCATCCGCTAACGAATCCAAACAATTTTGTGTTCAAAAAGTCAAATAGTGCTCCTTCTGTTTCGAGCCCTGCCCCTACCACCACATATGGGGTATCAACGTTCTCAGGAGAAATTGCACAACAAATTGTACCATGCAATTTCTTTTGTTAACCTTGTGAACAAATATTGGGGGCTATAACAACATTTTTGTTGGAAACAAGTGATTTTTTTTATTTTTTGACAGCTCAACGTTATAAAACACCTGGAAGTTCAAAGTGGTCACCGCACAACTAGATAAATTCCTTGAGGGGTTTAGTTTCCAAAATGGGGTCACAAATTGTATGGTGCAATTTCTCCTGTTACCCTTGCGAAAATGGAAAATTTGGGGCTAAAATAACATTTTTGTGGAAAAAGTAAAATTTTAATTTTTCTTTCCACCTTGCTTTTGTTCCTGTGAAGCACATAAATGGTTAATAAACCTCTGGGGTGTGATTTTGAGCAGTGGGAGGGGTGCAGTTTTTAGAATGGTGTCACTTTTGAGTATTTTCTGTCACCTAGGTCTCTCAGAGTCACTTCAAATGTGATGTGGTCTCTAAAAAAGGTTTTTTAAATTTTGTTGCAAAAATGAGAAATTGCTGATAAACTTTTAACTCTTCTAACTTCCTAGCAAAAAAGAAAAATGTTTAAAAAATGTTTGCTGAGGTAAAATATACATGTGAGAAATGTTATTTATTAATTATTTTATGTGACATATTTAGTTTAAGGGCATATAAATTTTAGTTTAAAAATTGCAAAATTTTCAACATTTTCACTAAACATTTTCCCAAACGCAAAACATTTTGTCCTAAATTAATCACTAGCATGAAGTACAATATGTCATGAAAGAACATTCTCAGAATCACTGAGATCCGTTTAATCGTTCCAGAGTTGTTAGCTCATAAAGTGACACTGCTCAGAATTAAAAAAAAAAATGGTTTGGTTGGGAAGGTGAAAACAAGATTGGGCTTGAAGGGGTTAAAATTGTATTTTTTTTTTTTTATATTTTATACTGGCTATGATAACCCCCCTGACTGTTTGGGCTAGACCATGTGTACTGATTTCTGCAGGGCATTATGACACAAAAAAACATTTTGCCGAGATTGACGCTATTAGCATGTTCACAGTCTTCAACAGACTGTTTAATGGAGCCGGGCATATATTCATATAATTTAAAATATATTTTGTACTGTTAACACAAATTGAATCACAGAGTTTTCAAATTTGCATGGAATTGCAAATTTCAGAAAATGTTACTCAATCTCAATCCTCTGCTTATCAATCTGCTCATCTCTAATTATTGCCCAATACATCTGTGCCACCCCCGGTCTGCCTCTGGTGTGACAGGGCTGATGCATGGCTGTCCGAGCTTAGGCCAGACCAGGCACATGCGCCAGGTTTTTTGTAGGGTTAAAAAAAGGAAAGGGAAAAAAAAATAAACAAATAAATAATTCATGACGCCAGTTGGGTCATGAAGCCTGGGTATGGCCTGGCTCTGCAGAAGGTTCCCAGGAATTAGGTGGTGATGAACAGTGGCAGAGGTTTATCCCCTCCCCCCCCAACTAGGGCTGACTCCTGGGGAAGTTAGGGTAAGCATGGTGAAGAAGGGAATAATCAGCCAGAGACAGGGCATTGAGCTTTTACCTTTTACTGAAGCTCTGAAAACAGTTCCAGAAGATTCCATACAGCACACACTAAGATGTCAGCCTCACCAGCCTGATGAGAGTTCAGTTTCCCTTCTGTGATGTAGTGTAGTCTTTCAGTTGCTAATTCACTTCCTGGGAATAGGTTTTTTGGAGTCCATGGATTCCAAGAAAAGCTAGTACCGGATCCATGATACGTACCAGTGAGCAGGCAAAAAAAATCCTATTAGACCACTTACTTTTCCTTGCAGTAGTTTCTAGATTCTATGCAGCTGCTGGGCAATACACTTTACTCCTCCTTATAAAAAGGATCCAAGCAGTCTCTCAGTTTACGACCGACCCTGAAAGTCTGGGTGGCCCAAGGACTGATACCCTGCCTAATTGCAGTTAGTCCCTTCAGAGGGCTCAAAGCACCTATTTCTAAGACTGTCTTCATTTTATCACTCTCCACTACATTCTAACTTCCCAAGCACCTCCCCATCCCTTCCAGGGATCGTGCATAATCCCAATATCAGGCAAAATGCACAAACCCCAGTAAGGAATGGGAGGTAAATGTGTGTATGCAATTAACAGCAGAGAAACCAAACCTCAACAAAGCTGGCAATACACATTGAAATATCACACATGCAGAAATTTTTTGTGGCGATCCTGACACAGGGGGCCACATTTCCCCCTAGTGAAGAGTAGTACGTCCTCGGACTATCTTACTGCTCTTCAGTCCATAATAAAGCAAAATATCATTAACATGAGTATACATAAACAGTTGAATTAACCTGGTTGTGGATTACAGCTCCAAATGACTCCTGATTGTCCCCGAGTGCAGCTGCGGGGCACACAGACCATAATATAAAATTCATTGCACTGGCTTGTTTAGATGGTTCATTCACAAGGCACGATGAACCGGATTTTTTTTCTGGTTTGCAAGTAGAGATGAGCGATCCTGATCGGCAAAGATTGGGAAATGCTAAAATCGTCTGATCTTTGGCCGAATTGGGATTGGACATCCGAACAATTACCGCAAAAGTTGGTGATCTTGCCAAGGTTTGGTAACTGTTCAGATGGCATAAACCATCCTCTCCCTGCCCATCACAGCCATGTTAAGTATTCTCAAGCACCTCCCCTCTCCTTCTAGGGATCATGAACAAACCCAATATCAGGAAAAATGCACAAACCCCGGTAAGGGATTGGAGGCAAATATATGTATGCAATTAACAGCAGAGAAACCAAACCTCACCAAAGGTGGCAATACACTTTGAAATATCATACATGCAGCAATTCTTTGTGGTGACCCAGACACAGGATGCCACCATTGTTTACAGAAAGCATATACTTCACATGTGTATCAGTAATAAATTCTTAGATATTGTCTTCTAGTGAAATACAAAAGCAACATGTTGTTTCTCTAAACAAAACAACCATGTAACTAAAATGAAGGGAAATGTTCTATTACTTCAAAGTCCAAATGTGCAGAATGAAACAATATCTAGATATCCAGAGCTGTACTTATTAACAGTGCTCGGAGCTCACAAATCATAAAAAAAAAAAGATAGAAAAGTCACTCTGCCTCCCATGGGATCAAGAAACACTATATTTTTAAGCTTTCTGAGTGCATGAGAATGAAGGTGCTCGTGTTATGAGGATCAGCAGTCTCATTGTTCAGGGTTCACACAAGGTGGGCAGATAGTAAATAAAGAACTTGCTTCCTTAAGGTGTGGTGGTTATTTTCCACCTGAACAAGTCAGGCAGGAAGAAAGACTCTTTCGTGATAAATTGATAGGGCAGAATGACATACGCTCTGTACTTGTATCAGCCCTGTGCACATCTGCTCTTCTTTTGTTTCCACCTTTGTCTTCTAGTAAATCATAACCTTCTACAAAATATTCTCATGAAGGAGGTGAAGGAGGGGGGCACATAAAACTACTTTCTGAAGGATCTCCAGGCAGAGCCATTAACTTGTAATTAGGCTCCTGCATCATCTGCTTTTCTCTTTAGCACTTACTTTATCAATAAAATATAGAAATAATCATCAATAAAGTATGAAATAATTTATTCAGGATCTCTAAGAAGAATCAGGGAATAAAACAGGAGCAAAAACATTGTTAGGAAAGTTCATTGTACTAAAGTAACATTGTACAGTGCAAATCAAGTTACTCAACAACTGATATTCCTATAATGAAAAAGAAGAGCCAGCACGATCTGAGAATGGCATGCATCATATACAAGTGCAAATTCACAAATTTATTCCAACTGTACTATAATAAAAAATGAGATTTTTAGCAAATAATTGATCAATTTTTGAGCCAATATAGCATCTGGAAAATAATGAGTATGTGCACAAAGAGTTTTTGATTTTTTTTTTTGTGTGGATCCGCTTAAAAGAAACCACCTGAAAAATTGCCTAAGAAATGTTTGATAATGTAAGTGCATACAATGTCTTTTAGGGTAGAGTCACACTGGCGTATGACTCGCACGAGTGCAATGCGAGAAAATCTCGCATTGCCCTCAGCCCTGTTTAAGACAATACAGCAGCTCAGATCTGCAAGTTTTTCCTCGGGACTAAGTGGACTGAGGAAAAAAAATCGCAGCATGCTGTGATTGTCTGCAAGTCTCGGATCACTCGCACCCATACAAGTCTATGGGTGCAAGAGAAACATCGGACTGCACTCAGATGTCATCCAAGTACAGTGCGATATATGCACAGGCTGACAATGGAGGAGATGGAAAGTTTACTCCCTCCCTTTCCTCTGCAGCTGTGATCCGACCTCTGGATTGGATCACAGTCGCATGACCCTCAGCCATTGGTCATTAGCATGTCGCATCCGATGCCATATGCCAGTGTGACCCCGGCCTTAAACAAAATACTCTTCAAGAAACTCTGGCACTACTTTTTCCTAAAGCATTTTTTTCTGTAGTTTTTACGGTTTTTGAACATTTTTTTGCAGGCAGTTTTATGGAGGGTGTTCTTCTGGTTTTTGTGAAGTCTTCTCACTGGTTGTTTTTTTTTCTCCATTGAATAATGAAGAAACTGCTAATTTTTTTTAAGCAAATACAATGGCAAAACTCTAAAAAAAGAAAAAAAAATAGAAAAAAGCCAAGTTATCTTCTGGGCACCTTTTGAGCTTTCCCACTGAGTTGTATTGTAAAATTTATGGCATCTGCCATGCGGAAAATGCCAGGAGAATGAACATGTTTATTATTTTAACCTCTCCAGGGTTTACGAACTCCTCACCACCGTCCCCATTGAGGATCACAAATTCCTTATCAGTTTTTAGATCGTGATTGTATTAAAAAAAAACAAGAAGAAAACTACCACATTGTGTGTAAAGCCTTGATGAATATATATGCATACAGGTCTCAAATTGGACATTATTCATGGGTTGCTAACAAAAGCACAGTGTAATCTACAGCTACTGATGCTTGTGAACTCCTCATTGTCCTTATTTTGGCACCAAATATTGGTGTCCTTGTATGGCCGCCCTTAGGTGGTCCAAGGAAAAGTGCCAAATCAAGGGGGAGCTGATCATATGTATCATGCTGCGTGTGCTACTTAAGGTAGTTTACGCATTTCAGATTTGATGGCCAAATGTATCTATCCATAAATCTGTCTCTTTTTTTGCTTACATCTTATGCAGAAAAGTGTCATCAGATGAACTACATCAGATGCAACCTGTGTGTGCCAGGAATACTGTGCATATGGAACCATTATTATAAAACATTCTGACATATTTCCTTGGCGGTAATGAACAGGCAAGAGTCGGTGGAGAAGATGGAAAGACAGGTTTATTTTACTTCCATCGCAGATTTGCCAATATAAAGAGGCCACTTGGCAATGTAATTTATTACTAGGTAATGGACATAAAAGGCTCTTTCAATAACCAATATCGTTTGGCTTTATACAGACTTTTATTTTGTACAAAATAAATATATTCTTTATGCTTTATAGATAAATAAATAGAAAGCTGCAGAAATACACAAATCTACAATGTATAACGGGTAATAGACACTTAGGAGGTTCTTCCAGTAGCAGAATACGAAGAGGAAGGGAACTTGTCATGGAATTAATACTAACCACATTCTGGCCACAGCGATACAGTACAATGCTCAGTAGTGAATTCCAGAGAACAGCATCAATACAGTAACATATATAAATAGGTAAACACTTCAAAGCTCCTTTTTCTTTTCATTATTTAAATTACATTTTATTCTTTGTACAAAAATAAAACCATTCTAATAAGATTATTAACAATAAATATATTTCATTAAATATTCCTTGTTATAACTCATCCTTGGGATTAATATTCAGTTCTTCACTTTTTCCTGTACTATCCCGGTTTAGTGCCCGTATGACTTCATCTGCCTGTAGCCGCTCCTGGAAGGGAAAGTAGAGAGATAATAAATATTATACTAGATAGGAACACACATAGAAATCACAAGAAATCATAGCAAGTAGGAATCCTTCCCCTGTCAGAACCCCCCTCCCCACACAAACTCATGAAGTGTGGCAAAACGAAGAGGAGAAAGTAAAAAAGTTAAGCCCCGTCACATTTAACGACTTACCAGCGATCCCGACAATGATGCGACCTGACAGGGATCGCTGGTAAGTCGCTACGTGGCTGTTGGTGAGATGTCAAATAGTCAGATCTTCCCAACGATGCAGCAATGATACAGCGACCGTAGCGGCCTATATAATGATTGGCTGTACGTGTCTGAGCTCTGAGTCGTTAACGAGGTCGTTGGTAAGGCGTCAAACACACCAATGCATCCTGCCCATTAGGACCTCGCCGATCAAAAAATGGTCCAGGCCATTCCGACATGACCAACAATCTCACAGCAGGGGCCTGGTCGCTGCTATGTGTCAAACGTAGTGAGATCGCTGGCGAGGTCGTTTTTGCGTCACAAAATCTGTGACTCAGCAGCGATCTCGCTATGTGTGAAGGTACCTTTAGTCTTGGATGACCGATAACAAGAGATTGATTGTTTGCAGGTGAGTCTTGTCATAATTCCGGTCACACCAGAGATGACCAGGCTACGTGACAATCCTTCTTTAAATCTCTGTAACTAGTCAGCTTAAAAGAGAACTTGTAATGTCAAAAAACAATATTAACCTGCAGATATTGGGTAATCTGCAGGTTACTAGTGTTCTAAAACTGTGGAGTTGTCACACTGAAAGCACAGCTACTAGGAGGAAATTAATTCTATTTCACCCAGCAGTCTCTGGCTTTCAGTCATAAATGCCCGGCCAGTACACCTACAGGTCAAGTCTGGATTCCAAAACGAACTTTATCTAAAGTCTGACTCACCCGCCGAACTGAACTTTCACGAGTTCATTCATCTCTATTCCTGAGCTGTCTACATATATCTGCATCCGCTGCATGATGTAGCACTACTTCATGGGGCCAAAAGGTGGTTCCGATTTCTGTTTCTTCCTAGCACTGATCATAGAGCTGAGTGCAGAAAATAAGAGGACTATGCAGCTGTAACTATTTGTTCTTTCTATGAATGAACAGGGCAATTTAGGAGAGCAGATTTCACAATACCAACTGAATACATTATTTAAATAGAATTTATTTATGACAAGGCGGATGAAAATTGATGTAGGAATGGCTGCTTTCCAATCAATATTTTATGAGTCCATCGCAGCTCATTTAAATTTGGGGATTATACAGCTATTCTGACATAAATGTTCAAAGTAGGTACACGAGCAATCTCAGGTGTCTTAGATATGCTTCATCATAACATATGCAAATTGGATTGGGAAATCTGACAGTTCACTTTGAGGGATAAAACATTTCTTCTGCCAGAACGTTTCTCAATGGACATGCAGGTGTGCCACCCCCATGTCAGCAGCCGGGCTGCTCGGATCCGTATCCGCGATGGCTCGAGGGGCGTCCGGACCCGGAAGGTCGTGTGGCAACTCAAATAAAGGGGGTATGTACAGGGGATGGTGTGGAAAGTTCGTGACTCCACCGGTGGTGCGTGGTAAGGTGGAGTACCACCGCTGCAGTTGGGAGTACCCAGTGGCGATGGTGTGGGCAGCCAGGTGTTTAACCACTCCACGAGTAGGGGGAATGCCCCGGGACTCGGCGATGAGGACATGGTTGTGCAGTTGGGACGGTAAGGGTCACTTGTGTAATCACTCAGTACAATAACGCTGACACCAACAACTGTGGTAAACCAAAGTTCTGGACACCGCTGCCGCTGGGAAGGAGCACGCCTGGATCCGTGCCCATTGGTGATGCATGTTAGCCTGCGACCTTTGCCTTGGCACCTTGTCTTCTAGTTGGTCCCTTTAGTGTGAAACTAATCGGGTCCCGCTCCCCAGTATGGCTAACTGGGTGAGCTTGCTCTCAGGGTTCACGCTTGGGATTTTCTGGACCGTATGTGTGGAAAGTCCTATCCCCCTCGTTGCGCTAGTACCCCAATTTTGGAGCGGGTGGAGAACGGATCTTGAAGGCTCTGTCCTCGTCGGGTATATTGTCAGGACGCCTGAAGCTACTCCCTGACCTTGGGTCCACGTACCCTGTCGTGCCCTGGCCCCTGCCCGCTGATGCCACAAGGCCGCCGGCTGTCCTCCTCGACAGTCCGTGCCCCTTGTCATGATCCCCTGCGACCGGGGTCCAGCTCCTACCAGGCCTAGACCAACATCTTCCACCTAGTAGTTCCAAGGAGCCTAGCTCCTGACCGCCTCTTACTTCACCTCTAACACTACTCTGTCCTGCTCCTGACCCCCCCTTAACCAACGCCCCAAGTGGGCGACCCTATTCCACTCAGGCCATCCACTGGTGTGTCTGGTGGGTGTGGTGCAGAATGTTCCTAGGATTTTGATTAGCATGTTCTTGGCAACACCAAAGGTTAGGGACCCTTAACCAAGGAGGAGGTGGATATTGTACAGAAGGGCAGATTGCACAATACCCTGTGACGACCTGATAAACCAGGGTGTCACACAGGGTTAGATCCATACTGGGTGGAACTGATGATGTACAACATGAAGCAAGATAATTCTATGCCTCTCTACCCCATAGCAGCTGTGTGGTCAACCTCCATTGTCAGTAATCACTAGCTGAATATTCCCGCATTATTAGCATTGCTATGCTTAGTGTGCATTGTGTAACTTACCAATTCTCTGTACATTGGATCTAGAGTGAACCAAAGAGCAACAGCACATCTCTGCCCATTGGTTACAGCTTTAACCCCATGAGGATTCTCTCCTCCTGAAGAAAATCCAACCAAGCGACCACATTTCGGCTTTATGGAAGCCTAAAAATAAACAAGTTAAAGTTATCCACAGAATTTACTGTTCAGTCACAACCCAAAGTATATATTTGTCATTTACCTGATACCCAGTGGCATACCACTTAAAGCAGCAGACCACGTAGACGCTATGGGGCACATTAGTCGGGGGGGGGAGGGTGCCGTTGCAAGCGCTAGGCCCCCGGTCCGGAAGCACACTTTCAACTGAATATTTTTTTTAGCACAATTACTATATTGTTGGGGCTACCATACTGTGTGGAGGGCTAGTGGGGGCCATTATATTGTGTGTGGGCCATTTTACAGTATAGAGGGTTGTGTGGGGTCTAACATACTGTGTAGAAGGTTGTGTAAAATCAATTATATCGTATGGTGGGCTATGTGGGGGCCATTATACTGTTTGGAGGGTTAATATGAGCCACTATACTGTGTGTGGGCCATTTTACAGTGTGGAGGGTAGTGTGGGGTCCAGCATACTGTGTGGAGGATTGAGTTGGGCCATCATACTGTGTGTAAGATTGTGTAGTGGCCTTCATACGGTGTAGAGGAGTGTGGGGGCCATTCTCTTGTTGGGAGGGCTATGTGAGGGCCATTATACTGTTTGGGGGGCTAATAGGAGCCACTATACTGTGTGTGGGTTGAGTTGGGGCCATCATACTGTGCCGAGTAGTGTGAGGGCCATTATATTGCAATGAGGGCCATTTCATCACATTGACGGCCATTACACTGTATGGAGGGCTCTGCAGGGCCATTATATTGTGTGAATGGCAGTCTTGAACACTGTTCAAGCATTATACAGTGTTAGGGTTACTGTGGGGACATCATAGTGGTTGGGGGTCACTGTGGGAGTATTATATTAGGTGGGGGAGAATTGTAGGGTCATCATATTGTTTGTATGCAGGATACTGTGGAGGAATTCACTATGGGGGTATAATACTGCCTGAGGGGCACTTTTGTTGGCATTATACTTGATGGAGGTAGTGAATGAAAGGGGTATCTTAATGTGTGGGAACACTAAGGCCCTTCAATAAAAGGAATATTAGTTTGTAAGGGCTGCAAAGTTCTGAAGCATGCCCTTCTGTGATCATGCCAAATATTTTTTTTTCTTGGGAGGGAGGGCAATTAGGATTTCTTCTATGGGGCCCCATGATTTCTGTGTACATCCCTGAAGATACCTTTAACAGGGTATTCCATTCTCCAAGATCTTATATCAATATGTAGTATGTGTAGTAATACTAATATTAGCAAATACTTCCAAATAAAAACATAGTATAGTTCTTCTGATTAGCTATGTTGCTTACCTCTTGTGTAGGGCATTGCAGTAGCTTTGGTATTCATGGTTACGACCAATTGCAACTAACTAACTGACTATATGAGTGATTGTAACCAAGGATAACTAAGCTGTAATGCCCTGCACATGACTTAACAGCTTAACATAGCTAATCATATGCTTAATATCTGCAAGTCAAATTTATGTACGATATAGCCAAGATGATTGTCTATAAAATGAAAGTAGTATCATGCTCAAAGCTGTAGTAGATGGTAAGATATGGAGCCAGAAGAGTCAGAAGTTAAAAAAAAATTGTTACCCTTTTGCTTGTCAGTATAGACAAAGAGACCCTAAATACAAAGATGTACTTATCACTTAGTTTACGGTGTGCAGTGGTTCTGATTCAAGCAGAGTTTTTAGATTAATCAATGCAGTAGGGCTAAAAAAACTAACCACACTCACACCAGGTTCTCTACGTAGATTGCCTATAGACAGTGAGCTGCTTATCAGAGGAGGGAGCGAGTCAGACTCAGGCTCACATGTTGGCGTAGTCCAAGCAATGATAAGCCTCTGGTACTAAAACAATCATTACAAGTAAACAACAGCACAAATCACCATAAGAGATACATCGCTAAAATCAGTGTTGTGACCCCTATAGCATGTTGTTTTCATATTACATAGTAAAAATCTGCTGACTGATTCAGTAACCAGGTATCTATGAAATGCCAAATAGTGTGAATAGTGCGAAGAGAGGACCAGGATTATATTATTATTATTATTATTATTAATATTATTAATAACAATTATAATTATTATAGCTACATTTATTTTATGGCACTTTACATGCGAAAGGGGTATACAAAATAGGGACAGGTACAATAATCATAAACAATACAAAACACAGACTGGTACAGGAGGACGGAGGTTCCTGCCCGCAAGGGCTCACAGTCTACAAGGGATACGTGAGGATACAGTAGATAGTTGCTTTGTAAAGTTAATATGTTGTAAAACCTTTTTATTACAGGGGGATGTATGTAAATAAGTCTGATGTAGGCACTGAGCTTGGATGTCTATTATGTGCGATGAGTGCACAGGTTAACCTAAGCAACAGTCTAAAGTGACCTGCAGCTACTGACCATGCCAGCATGTGAGACCACCTATGGGGGAGACTATGGCCTGTTTATGAAGTGGTGCTATGACTGTGAGAGGAGCAATGGGCAGTAAGGCTGAATTGTTCTGGGGCCTGAGACAGATAAAGGAATATAGTGTGTGATAGTAAGCTGTGCCATGGTTTGTGATACTGGGTTAGCTATGGTCTGTGCTGTGAGCCTATGTGCCTCCTGACAGCAGGGAGGAGTGTGCTCTGTACTGAGTCTTGTTAGAGGTGTATACGTCTCTGTATATTGGTGTCCTGTGTTACTTTGAGTATACATTACAGAATGCTCCTGTGGAAGTTCACGTATGATAAATTGTAAGACGTTTCGGTGAATCCATAGTGACTAGGCTAGACTTCTTTTCCCTCGGAAACATTTGCTGTTTCGATTATACCAATTGTTTTTGTAAAAATGGAAACCACCAAGCTTTATACTACTGTATCACCACAAAGCGTTGTGATACTGTATAGTAGTAGTAGAAAAAAACAATTTTGTTAAACTATTAACCTCACTGCCTCAATTTTGACATGTAACCATGAGCTCAAGCAAAGTTGTTGTATGACCATATGTTATACATTATCTTACTTATAAACTGTAAACATTAGAAAACATCCATATATGATGATACAATGTGACTGATCCGTATGTTGTAGAATAAGGTTTATGGCACGCTTGGATTTATGGACGCTCAAGAAGGCTTCAACCCCGTCATTAGATACAAAAAAACTTGGCACACCAAAATGAATATAAGGACTTTATTATACAGGTAATCCAAACAATGTAACAAATCGACCCCTATATTTGGGTCTTCATCAGACACTGAAATTAGACAAATACAGAAAAAGTAAACCAATAAATATACATGGATATCTATTTGTTTCTTCTTCTGTATTTGTCTAATTTCAGTGTCTCATGAAGACCCAAATATAGTGGTCAAAACGTTTCTTTGTTTGGATTGCCTGTATAATAAAGTCCTTATATTCATTTAAGTGTGAAAAATGTTTATGTATCTAATGACGGGTTTAAACCCTTCTTGAGCACCCATAATTCCAAGTGTGCCCATAAACCTTATATATTAATTTTGGTGTGCCAAGTTTTTTTTATAATCTGTATATTGGGCACATAATTTGTAATGCTGCAGATTTAGGGTATGTTCCCATGATCAGTGTTACTCGCACTCTGGATGCTGTTTAATTTCACTGCATCCAAAACTCTGCATTTTACAGTACAAGCACAGTGGATGGGGTTAATAGAAATCTCATGTCCATTGTGCTGACCTACGGTATGTTTTTCCAATATGCAGCATGCCAAGTTATCTTGTAGGTATGTGGAGTCTTCTCTGCAGATGTTCCCAATAGAATCCCATTAGGTGTGGAAAATTGGCAGGTTAGAGTCACACATGCATTTTTAGGATGCTTATGTGGCAGAAACGCCCCAAAAACGCATGTAATCCGCACCTATAAGGCCCTGTGCGCACTGGAAAATGGAATTTTCTCAAGAAAATTCCGCAGGTATTCAAAGATTACCGCACCCGCGGTAAAAAAACGCGCTAAACCGCACCCGAAAACCGAATGCGGTTTGCTGCGGTTTTACCGCGGTATTGTTCGCGGTATGGCAGCGCATTTTGCCGCGAGCGGGTTGGTATGTGCTTTATTGCATTCAATGCAATAAATCACATTGAAAAAAAAAAAAAAAGTAATTTCATTCTGAGATAGAGAAATAGACAGAAGAATAGATAGAAGAATAGATAGATAGACAGAGGGATAGATAGAAGGATAGATAGATAGACGGATAGATAGAGTCCCTGTGAGCACACTCTGCATTTCTCACGGTCGGCAGTGAGTTCACATTACCGGCCGTGGGAAATGCCCTGTGGTTACCTCTGCTGTCTCGCTGCGAGGCTGCATTCAGCAGTGTCTGTGTCAGTCGCGGCTGGATGCAAGCATCGCAGGACACCAGAGCTGTGGATTACGTTGGAGCTTTGTTTCGGGAGGGGTTAATAAAAGGGTGAACGAGGCTTATTTGTGTTTTAATTAAAATAAAGGATTTTTCTGTGTGGTTTTTCACTTTACTTGATCATGGGTTGATCATGTCAGCTGTCACATAGACGCTGCCATGATCAAGCCTGGAGATGATGGCGGTGATCCGCCACCATTAACTCCTTGTATTACCCTGACTGCCACTGCTACACGGCAGCAGGAAGAGCTGGGGACACTCCGGTACTGCCGCATAATGGATGCAACAGTCCCGGGGCAGCTGCGGCTGATATTCTCGGCTGCGGGAGGGCGAGGGAGGTGGGGGTCATTAGCCCTGCCCCTCTCCCTCCCCAGCCTGAGAATACCGGGCCGCCGCTGTGTGCTTACCTCGGCTGGACGGTAAATATGCAGCGGAGCACACGTGCTTTGTTTTCTATATTTCCGTTTGATTTCTATGTGTGTTCTATGTGTCTGTGTCTGTGTTCAATGTCTGTGATGTCTGTGTGAGTGTGATCTGTGTGTGTTTACTCTCTGCTCCGCTTTCTCTTCCTGTAATGACATCACTTCCCTGCAAAACCGCAGGCAAGCGATGTACATTACCGGAGGTAAACCGCGAAATACCGGAGGGAATAACGCAGGAAAACGCAGTGAACCGCACAGAATTTGCTGCGTGCGTTATTCCCTGCGGAATTTCACGATTACATTGGAGTCAATGGAGTGAAATCCCGCAGCGACGTGCGGAAAAGAATTGACATGCAATTGTTTTTGCTGCGGGAATCCCGCAGCAAAACATGCAGCTGTCAAAATCCGCATAGTGTGCAAAGCATTTTTTTTTCCCATAGGTTTTGCTGGTGATTCACTGCAGAGATGTTATGAACATTTTCTGCAGCGAAACATGCAGCAAATCCGCAGAAAATCCGCGGCAAAATCCGGTAAGTGCACACAGGGCCTTAATGTCAATACCAGGAAGTTTCAAAAACAAAACCGCATTGTTTAAAGGAGGACACAACAAAAAAAAGACAAAAATGCAGATTCAACTGTGTGATAAAATGCAATGGAAAAAACGCAAGTAAACTAAGAGCGCGGAGATGGAGCAGAAATTCTGCAGTGTCAAAAACTCAACTTATTCTGATCGCGGAAAAATAGCCCTAAATTCCTCCATGTGGATGATAAAATCTGTTGTGAAATATAACATGTTAAGAGTCAGTCACAGACAGACTTGATGATATTGAGGTCAGTGCTCTTTAGAGGCCAGATCATGATTTCTGGGAGTCTAATTCATCTTTACGGTGAAGATTGTTTTTTTTTAATGATGCTGGTTATGTTTTGTCGTTTTGCTACAAAACAAATTTAGAGCCAATGAGACAGCTCTCTAATGGTTTTGTGTGATGGATAAGTATCTGTTTACTTTACTAGTCAGCATTGAGGACACTATTAATTCCCAACTCTATTTGCTGAAATGTAGCTCTAAACTTGCAAGGAACCTCCAATATGCTTCTCATTTGCCTGCAGTCACTTATTATTGTACCATTCTCCAGTCCTTTTGCAAACCAACTGTTCTTTGTTACATCCAAATATAGACTCATCAGACAAAAGCACCTGTTGACACTTTATCCTATCCAGTTCATATGTTTTTGTGCATAGTTGAGTCACTTGGTATTATTTCCATGTGGTTTTTGGCCACCATTCTGCCATGAAGTCCAATTCTGAAGAGAGTTCTCTTAACAGTAGATACGTTTAGTCGGGTCCCACAGGTCGCTGTCACTTCTGAGCTGATGGCACTGCTGGACATCTTCTGATTTCAAAGTTAAAGGGAATCTGTCAAGTGATTTTATAGTACAATACTAATGTTGTTTAAGCAGGGCTTAAGCGGCTCTAACAGGTTCGGTAAGTTTTATTGCTGTACCATCTCCTGTTATCTTATTGTAAGCTCAGGAGAATTCAGTGTGACCTAGTCAAGCATATGTAAATACACATGGCATATGCCCTGCTTCCTCCTCCCATCTCTGCTGGTATCAGTGATAGTAAATCTGAACTGAATTTGCACTGCTACTCCCACCCATACTCCCTCCCACCTCTCAGCAGTGATAGTGAATGCACTGGGAGGTGGATGGGGAGAGCAGTGCATATGCAAATTATAGTCACATAGATTTGACTAGCTGTCATGAGACACTGAATTCTCAAGAGCGTACATCAAGATAAAAGGAGAAGGTACAGCAACAAAAGTTACTCATCCTAAAAGGTCGGATTAAGCCCTATTTAAAGATAACATTAGTATTGTACTAGAAAATCTACTGACAGATTCCCTTTAAATAAGCATGATGTATTTTATTTATAAAGTTTCCTTGGACAATCAGTGTGTCCACGGTCCTCAACGTTGCCAATATCTTGCTGTCCTCAATGCCAAGAAATACAGGCCAATATTTATCCATCATGCAATACTATCAGGAGATGTGTTATTGGCTCCAAACTAATGCTGCGGAGAACAATGACCTCAGGAATACAGACAATACCATGTACTATGATATCTTCAGTGTAAAGAAGAACAATCAGCACTGGAAGCCCCAATATCAACAGCATCAAGTCTGTCTGGAATCAGATGATGAGACAGAAGGGTTTGTGCAAGTAATTCACAGCAGATCTGTGGTTAGTTCTCCAATATATTTGAAACATCTTCCCTTCTGAGTTTCTTCAAAAACTGTGTACAAGAGTACCTAGAAAAATTGAGGCTTTGGTGTTGTTCTGAAGGCAAAAAGGTGGTCACCAAAAACTGATTTGAATTTGACTTTTCTTGTGTTTAGCCACTTTGCATTTTGTTAATGAGGATAAATAAAATTACACCTACTGTTTTTCTAAAAATATTATTATGTTGCAAGCTAAAACTTGCAGCACTTTTTCCACAACTGCCTAAAACTTTTGCACAGTACTGTAAAACATTTTTTTTTATACAGTAGTATAAATTGGTGAAATGTACAGGGAGGTGTGGTCTGACATGTTACATTTAAATTAATTAAGAGAAAAATCCCTTAAAAATAAGAGAAATATCTAATATATGTTGGATATGCCAAACCTGGCCATTTTGCCAGATACTTGGTAGCTTTCTAGTTTGGCTCATAGACCCACTCAGGTGTATCCAGCATTAATGTATTCTTAGACACTCCGCATCATTCCGAATGTCCTGTTATATTATTTTATTTTGTGAAACAGACGCTTTTTAACGTTCTTTTTTATGTAACGTATGTCAAGCTGAATGTGAAAAAAAAATTTCTTCAGCAGGTAGATTAGTCAAAAGTTCAGAGTCAAACTCATCATGGCTCTTGCCTCTCAAGGAGAACAAACATTAAAGCACCACTCCAGCGTTGTTTGTTGTTTTATTATTGCACCCCTGGAGTGGCACTTTAACACTAGAAGTCCCAGAGAGGGGTCATTTAACATTTCTACCATTGGAACCCTATGCAGCTCGAAATTTCTGGAACTTCTAGTGTTAAAGGTAAGTCCCCTTCCCTTAGTCATATACTCACTTTCCGGCACCTTCACTTTTTACCGATGCTGCTCTGGTCCCGCGGAGCCATCTTGTGACTGTATTTTCTGACTAGCTGAAAGACAGAAGTTACAGCACAAGCTCCCAGTGCAGCACTACAACAGCCAGAATGAGGCTCTCATAGAGTTATATTGAGTTGTGACTTCCGGTGTGCTCCATGAAACACGAGAGAGTGCTGCCAGGTCTCACATCATAGGAGACCAACTAGAGCGGGGGTGATAGAAGGCGAAGCCGCCGGAAGAGGAGTATAATACAGGGGGCACGGGACGTATGGTGGATTTAAAGCAACACTGCAGCGGTGCAATTAAAAAATTGCTGAAGTGGTGCGTTAAAAAATGAATGACCATAGGCTTCGGTGACTACTGGACAGAACAAGCATATACGGCTTTGAACTAGATTTGAAAGATTTCACTTATTTCCATGATTTCCATGATACATTTCTTGTTGCCACCACTAGAGGGATGATTTGGATAAGGCTCGATTACAATTATATGTTTGAGGAAAAAGATTTCAACACCAGAAAGAACACTGTGTATCACACCTTTACAACTATGTTATTACATATAACAGGCAGAAAGAAAATACAGACTTACTGTAACAGTTTTGGCATCCATTTCGGTAAACACAAATTCACCGCCATCAAAATCCCCATTAAGATAAAGTAGAGCACTGATGGAAAAAAATAATGTGGTATTAATTCACAGTAAGCCCGAGCTATTTTAAACACCTACTTTTAACACACATTGTCATCAGCCATTATATATTACGTCACATTTTCAGATCCAAAGTTATTGAATGGAATGGCATTAAAAGTAATCCAGCACCAAGTTTTTGATACCTCAACTGAGAACAGCATTATGTAGGGGCAGAGATCCTGATTCCAGCAATGTGTCACTTAGTTTACTGGGTGCAGCAGTTAGATACTCCGAAACTCGTTGAATAAAAATCACCTTTCAGGGCTTGCTTTTATTCCTCATTCAATGGCAGTGCAGATTTTAACCCTTATCATCCACAGTTAGCTGTCCACTTTTATGGGAGTAGTTTTTTAGTGAACCGAGTGGGGTCATGTGACGCCCTGGCAAAACCAGGTAGTCACAGATAGGCCCCCGCATAACACCATCCCCCACTTAGGAAACACACAGCAAACCTAAAACCCTAGTCGCCCCAGAAGGGAAAGATAGACACACCAGTGGACGTGACCAGGCGGTTGGACACGCCCACCCAGGTGTTTAGACAGTCCGGGGAGGGAAAACAGTAATTAGTTCAGTTTGGAGTTCAAGTGGAGAGGAGTGTGGGCTGGAGCTAAGTGTAGCTCCAGCAGTGAGAGTTCAAGTTGAATAGTACCAGGGTAGGAGCCCTGGTGCCTTTGGCTAGGAGGCAGACGGTGGCCTCCATCAGCAGTAGATGGGAAGACAGCTTGACAGAACCGAGGTGGACCAGGACAGGGTTGTAGCCCGCCGATACCGACACGGGGAACCGACCCGGAAACCGAAGCACAAAGGAAGGTTCTCAGACCCTGAAGCCAGGACTGGAAACAAGTGGCCTGGTTAATTGACCAATTGAGGCCAGAACTAGAGGTTCTGTCCCACCCAAAGTCCCTCATAGAAGACAACAGCCCACCGAGAGGGATAAGAGGTCTACACCAGGGCCCATAGATCCCATGGGCCAGCGTCTGCGGGCACGGCTCCTTAGGCCACATCCAGCCGGGAGCAGACTCCTGAGTTCCAGAATAGGAAGTCCACCTTACACAAAACAGTGCAGAGGAAAAGGATAGAGACCACCAGCCCGGGTGGGGGACCCGAATGCAGCCACGGCACCAGCCACCAGCACCTTGATTTACCAGAGACTTGTGTGATTTATTGACTGTGAGTAATCAAACCTCCCCCCTTTGCCGTCGCTATACCCTGCACCAGACACTGGGCCCCAGGGCAACCATCCCTACCCACGGAGGGGTTAACATCCAGCTGCTGCTACATCTCCCCCGGGTGCCCCATCACAGCAGCGGTGGTGTCCCAACTCACCACACACCGTGGGTGGCGTCACAAACTTAATACGGCCTAGCCCGTACATCTACGTCCCCCCATTTTATTCGGCGTGTCCGCGAGACCCCCGGGTCCGGAGACCCTCGAGCCACTAAGCCAGTAGGCCCGGATCCGAGCAGCGCTGTCTGCTGGCACGGGGGCGGCACAGTCACACGTTACATTAATTAGATATTGTGTGACACACTCCGCTGAGCCATATATCTAATTCCAGTGTCTGCTACCTAAGCATAGCTAACTCCTGCTTATGATATAGCAAACAGCACCAACTATTCAGAATTAGTGCTGCCAGCTGTTCTCGATGACACCGTCTACGTGTCAGTATTACTTTGCTGTCAGCAGCAAAATGGCTCCGCTCTCTGATTCCAAACTTCATCGCCCCTTATCCTTTTACAGACACCCAGAAGGAGAGGAGTGACATCAAACATGTGAGCAGATGCCGCTGGAGTTGTAATATGTGCTAGCAGTACATTAGGGTTTCATGGCAAATTTTAGAAGCGGTTTCCCCTAGTGTTTAAAAGTGGAAACAAAACTTCATTTTTTTTAAAATATTTTACTCCATTAAAAATAAATGATAATATATTGTTTAAAACATTAATACAATTTCAGTGTTCAATTGTTGACAACATTTTTAATTTGTAAGGTACTCTCCCTTTAAAATGGACTGAGGCAAATTGGAAAGCTGAGGTCAGATTAAACTAAATTTTAAATTCTTTCTGGAAGCAACGGACAAGTGTTCTGGAAACTCAAGAGAAGAAGGACCAGCCACCTCACAGTTCAAAAGCCTGAATTTCCGACAGTACAGGATGATATTGCTCAGCACTATATAGAGGTTTTAGAACAAAATATGCTCCAATCCAGACAATGTCTATTTCAGGGAAGTCCTTGCATATTTCAGAAAGACAATGCTAAACCATATACTGCATCCATCACCACAGCTTGGCTTCACAGAAGAAGTGTTCGGGTGATGAACTGGCCACCTGCAGTCCAGGTCTTTCACCATTAGAAACCATTTGGGGCGTTATAAAATGAAAAATCAAAGAAGATCCAGGAATATTGAGCAGCTACATTCCTACATCAGTCAAGAATGGGACAACATTCATCTCCCATACCTCCAGTAATTGGTCTCACTAGTCTTCCCAGACATTTACAGACTGATATAAAAAGAAGAGGGCATGCTACACAATGAAAATATGGTCCCATCCCAACTTTTTAAGATGTATTGCTGCTATCAATTTCAAAATGAGTTAATTTTTTCGAATTAAATGGAAAAATATCTTACTTTCAACTTCTGATATGTGTTCTATGTTCTCTTGTGAATAAAATTTGGCTATAGGAGATATAGGAGCTTTCCATCTCATTGCATTGTTGTTTTAGATTTTACACAGCATCCCAACTTTTTTGGAATTGGGTTTTGTAGATCTAATACATATTTGATGGTTAACTCTTTGGGGTGTTGTAAGTCTAATGTACAGTATATCACAAAAGTGAGTACTCACTTTTATTGCAAGTGGTTTTGACAATAATGGCTGTGTTGAGTTATTAGAGGGCACCAAATTTACACTGTTATACAAGCTGTACACTGACTACTTTTATTGTATCAAAGTGTCATATCTTCAGTGTTGTCCTATGAAAAGTTATAATAAAATATTTACAAAAATGTGAGGGGTGTACTCACTTTTGTGATATACTGTATATGGCCACTTTTGGACTAAGATAAGGACCATAGGAGCAGTGTCAAGGCAGCAACAAAGCGTGTAATATACAGTAGTGTCACACACAGTAGAGCATCAAAATGGTATGACATTTTTAATGAAAACAATTTTTAATTAGATACATAATTTTGGGTTCTGAAAGTTAATACACAATAAAAAAGCAAAGTAAGGCTATGTGCGCACTGGAAATTAACTTTTTCCTAAGGAAAAACCGGGCCCTCTGAAAGAATCCCGCACATGCGGTAAAAAAACGCACCAAAAGCGCAACAAAATCCACATGAGGTTTTGCTGCGGTTTGGTCCCTGTGGGTTTTTACCATTATCTATGGCAAAAACCGCAGGTACCTGTGGTAAAATCCGCTGTAAATCCGCAGCGTGCGCACACAGCCCAAGGATTTACTGCGGATTTTTTACCAAGGGTTTGCCGCGGATTTGCTGCAGAAAATGTTTCTAACATTTCTGCAGTCATTCCCCAGCAAAACCTATGGGTATAAAAAATGCTGTGCGCACACTGCATTTTTTTATACCTGCGTATTTACCCGCGGAATTTCCGCTATGGAATTAACGTGCACGTCACTTCTTTTCCGCAGGTACCTGTGGTTTTTGCCATAGTTAATGGTAAACACCCACAGGGACCAACCTGTGGAAAAAACGCAGCAAATCTGTACCATAACTGCACCAAACCGCATGCGGATTTTGTTGCGGTTTTGGTGCGTTTTTTTACCGCAGGTGCGGTATTCTTTCAGAGCGTCCAGTTTATCCTTAAGAAAAAAATCATTTTCTAGGGCGCGCATGGCCTAAAAAGGAGCAATTTTTGTCTTAAAATAGAACTGTGCACATTATTTTTCACACAGTACACCTAATTCATACTTGTTGGTAATATACTAACTAAGCCCAACAAAGTCTCTTTTTTGTACCTTTGTACCTTTTTTCACATCTTTATCTGCTTCCCAGTGAATCCAGCTTCACAAAGTAGAATAGGTGGATGTATACTTATCTGCTAAAACTACATTTCATGGCAACATTTGCTTCTTCTCAATGCTGCAGACCGTTCCCTCCTTCTTCTGCGTGCTCCGGACTAGCCCCATATGTATGAATTATTATCAAGCTAATCTAAAGTATAGAACTCCCTTTATACTTCTGTGCACTATCTGCTCTTGTGCAGTACCATGGCTGAGCAATTTTATTTTTTGCCTTCTTTATCTGTATAGTTTACATGTTTTTAGATACATGTTAGCTGGTATCTAGTAGAGCTTAAGGGCCGCTTTACACGCTACGACATTGCTAGCAATTGCTAGCGATGTGAAGCGCGATAGCACCCGCTATTGTAACGATATGTGGTGATCGCTGCCGTAGCGAACATTATCGCTACGGCAGCGTCACACACACATACCTGCACTGCGACGTCGCTGTGACCGCCGAACAATACCTCCCTCAAGGGGGAGGGACGTTTAGTGTCACCGCGATGTCACAGCGATGTCACTAAGCGGCCGTCCAATCAAAATGGAGGGGCGGAGATGATCAGGACGAATATCCCGCCCACCTTCTTCCTTCCACATTGCTGGCGGGATGCAGGTAAGGTGAGGTTCCTCGTTCCGGCGGTGTCACACGTAGCGATGTGTGCTGCCGCAGAAACGAGGAACAACATCGTTACTGCAGCAGCAACGATAATTGGGAAGATGGGGGCATGTCACCGATTAGCGATTTTGAACGTTTTTGCGACGATTCAAAATCGCTCATAGGTGTCACACACAACAACATCGCTAAAGCGGCCGGATGTGCGTCACAAATTCCGTGACCCCAACGAGATCGCTTTAGCGATCTCGTAGCGTGTAAAGCCACCTTAACTCTCCTGCTCTTCTCCACAACAGAACTCATAATAACTAGAGGAGACCCAATCTGAAACACAAGCTGAGCTTGATACTGACACATCAATGATTTGAAACAGCTCTGTTGATGCATATGGCAGACAATTATCTTCTGCCATATGTATAAACTGCTCAGCTTTTGTCTAAGCTCTGCAATGTCCCGTTATTACAAATTAAATTGTGAAAAATGGCAGATGATTTGAGCTCTGCTATAAATTAACTAACAAAGACATAAAACAATACAGGCAGCTATACAGATAGAGATGACATAAGATGGATGGCAATCCTTTGGAGGAAGGAAAGTATGTGGTGATATATACAAAATGGGGCAGATTTAAAAATGGCACACATTAATAAATATCTATATACAATATTATAACTTTTTAATCATTCCTGGAATCTACTGTATCACTATGCTAGTGATGGGGTTTACTGTCCTTGCATTATTTTCAGTCCGATAGTACCTGTAATCTCTATAAGTGTATGCCGGAGACTCTTTCCAACATTCATTAGCTTCAGGGTCTAACAAACAGTTGTCTGCATGAATTGGGTGGCTTAGATCATTTCTATTGTCCTGTTGACCTGTAGATGTGAAAAAGTAAGATTATTTCAATAGATTTACTACACACCTAAGTATGAAAGTAAGAAGAGTAGAAAGATTATCTGCGGAGTTCTACAAAGTTTAATAGTCATCATCAGATATAGCACTAGAAAAATAACGTCATACATATCACATGTAATTGTATATTAAAAGTTCACAATCAAAGTTCTATTTAGTATAGTTTACAAATATTTTTATGACCCAATAATATATTACTGAGAAAGACCTTCCTGCTTCTGTAATAGGAAATCAGTGTCTTCTATGAAGTGAAATTTATAGGGATGTTAAACATACAAATATCACTATTTTTTCCATGTCTATAATTCGGATTTGAGTAATTGAAGCTTTCTGATAATGACTAGCAATTATACAAAAACCATAGGTACAGCATATCTATCTGGCACCCACACAGATTAAGGCTGGTGTCACATTGTTCACATATACCATCGGTTGTGAGACAATTGGAGGTGACATGCTGATAACACTCGGCTCAAAATCTGCTGTGAGCGTGATCCGAGAGTCATTTACTGTGATCCGATTCTCTCACATGCAAGAATTAGAGCACAGAGGAGAAGAAGAGATTAATCCTCCATCTTCTACATTGCCTGTCTCTGCATATATTGGACTGGATGACATATGAGTGCAGTCTATTTCTCACACACCCATAGAATTGTATGGGTGCGCTTGATCCGAGACTTAATGCCAATCCTTACTCTGTTTAGAGCTAACCTGCAGATCTGATCTGCATCACTGACTAATATTGGCCCGAGTGCAATGTGAGATTTTCTCGCATTGAACTCGTCCGATTTATACACTAATGTGAGCGAGCCCTAATAAAGATAAATATGTCTGACATAATGTTGATCGGACACTGACAGATTCTAACGGCCCTCATACACATTAGACTAATGCCGGCTTAAACCGCCGATATCAACAAGTTCACGTCACGTTTGTATGGTGGCTGCACCTGATTGATGGTTGGGAGATATATGGTTTGCGCTTGTCTGATTTTGGACTGCCAGGCACATTGTTCTCCTGGAGATAAGCTGCCATACATGTATAAGCTGTCGGTTTTCTCACAGAGAACACAGAAGCGCATGGCCAAGTGAGCACTCCTGTATATGGCGGAGTCAGCTGTGATAGCTGTTGGCCGAACAACTAAGGCCCCGTTACACGCAACGACATTGCTAACGATATGTCGTCGGGGTCACGGAATTCGTGACGCACATCCGGCCTCGTTAGCGATGTCATGGCGTGTGACACATACGAGCGACCGCTAACGATCAGAAATATTCACCAAATCGTTGATTGTTGACACGTCGTTCATTTTCCAAATATCATTGCTCGTTCAGGACGCAGGTTGTTCGTCGTTCCTGAGGCAGCACACATCGCTACGTGTGACTCCCCGGGAATGACGAATAACAGCGTTCCTGCGTCCTCCCGCAATGAGGTGGGAGTGACGTTCATGCGGCTGCTCTCCGCCCCTCCGCTTCTATTGGTAGCTTGCTGAGTGACGTCGCTGTGATGCCGCACGAACCACCCCCTTAAAAAAGAGGTTGTTCGGCGGCCACAGCGACATCATTAGGAAGGTAAGTACGTGTGACGCGTACTACCAATATTGTGCGCTACAGGCAGCGATTTGCCCGTGATGCACGAACGACGGGGGCGGGTGCTTTCGCTAGCGACATCGCTAGCAATGTTGCTGCGTGTAAAGCAGCCTTTAGCTGAAACACTGTTCAGATGACAACTATCTAATTTGTGTGGGCAACTTAAGAGATATATTATGATCATCTAATATAAACAAAAAAAAAATCTGACCAGAACAAAATGAACAAGTGTCAACAGGTACTAGCTGCTGTGACTGGATTATATACACACACTGAAGAGTGCAGCAGCACCCTGTCTGCGCACGATATTTAGAAACATTAAATATGTGATTCTTAAACAAATTGTCCAATATGTGAGCTAAGTACCTTAATATTATGTATTAATATATACATAATATTAAGGTACATAGCTCACATATATACATGTTCTTATGTTCTATTTACAGTATTGCCATTTATTTAAAATTTCCTATATTTATTATTTGTACATACAGTATCTTGGTGCATATTGTATTGTGTTGCCGCACACTTTGCTGTGCATTATTATATACAGTGGAACCTCGGTTTATGAGTAACTTTGTGTGTGAGTATTTCGCTATACGAGCAAAGCTTGCTGTAAATTTGTAACTTAGGTTATGAGCAATCTTTGCTGTACGAGCAAATACTCACCGCACACACTTCCGGTTCCGTACTTTCATTGCGCTCTGACCCGCTCTTGCAGTCCGCAGAAACACATACAAACACAAACAAACAAGCACAAACACACACATACACATACAAATACACTCACATATGCTCGCCTAACCTTCCGTTCCCTCGCCAGCCTCCTGGTTCTTGTAGTTCGCCGGTACAGGATGTGTATTGGGTAACCATCGCGACGATGGAGGAACTTCCGCTGTCAGTCGCTTCTCAAAGGCAGCGCGCTGACCAATCAGAGGCAAGTGGCTCATGCCTTTGATGTCAGCGCGCTGGCAGTGGAAGCTCTGGCATCGGTCGCGATGGTTACCCGATACACATCCTGTACCGTCGGACTACAAGAACCAGGAGGCCGGCGAGGGAACGGAAGGTAAGGTGAGCATAATATGTGTGTTTGTGTGTGTGTGTGTTTGTGTGTGTTTGTGCATGTGTGGAATGGCACAATAGGGAACCATGATGGGACATATATTATTAGTAGAAATTCTAACTCCCAGGACTATGATTTACTGACATGCAGAAATCTTCCAAAACTAGTGGTATACAATAAGGCAATGAACACGGCCTAGTTGTGGTTCTTCCAGATGTCAGTTCTATACAACCCTAGTCAAAGGTATGTGCTTCATTTCATGTTTTCCTGATTACTGGATACAAACTGATTTACTTGGTGTATTTAGGAAACAGCACAGTGAGAAAAATATCTGAAATCTAGAAAAACAAGTGATAAGACTCACCCTGTAGCGCGGTCCTGCATACTAGGTGCGTATAGGAGAAGTATAGTGTACTATTCAGCATGAAGTATGACTGCACAATCTGCCGAGCCTTCTCACTCACATCATAGAACAAGCGAGCACTTCTCATTGGCACACGACCCTCGTAACCAAACTGTGAAATAATACCATGAAGATGTGATACATAAGAATAGAATACTCATTTCTGACTTTAGTTCCATATTATATCACAATCACTATCAATGAAATCTGAGGCCATTATATGAGATCTGATTTATAATACTCATACAGCTAAGGAGATGAAATGACAAGATTTTGGAACCACAGCGCCATCTGCTGTACCCTAATGTTATAGATCCTCTTTGTAAACAACGTCAAATGCAATGTGCTTTATTAAAACTGTAAAGCCATTTTCCAGTGTGTAAATGATTCCTAATCACTATTCACATAATAGCTTTCACTAATATTAAAGTGGAGTGTTAATTTCTCACCATGTTCACAATAATATTTTTCTGTAAGGTCTTGTTCACACGCTACGTTTTTGCTGCGCTTTATCTGAAATCTCATGCATATATTGCTTATTTTTTCCATGCAGATTTGAACCATTCAAGCGTATTTTTTGGGTCAAATTTGCAGATCAATTGTTTGGGTATGTTCACATGTTGTGTTTTTGCTGTGAAAAGTGCAGCATTGTACTACTGTCCCAGTAAAGTGAATGAGACTTCTGAAATCTCATGTGAATGTTGCTTGGTCTTTTTTTGGAGATTTAAAGCAGTTTCATTTATTTCAGAGTTTTTTGCAGCGCTATTCACCCATTTGAATGAATGGGAAAAAAAACACTCAAAAATACATTAAAAACACAGCAAAAACGCCACATTTTTTAAGCATCTATTTCCTGCCAAGAGACACGTTTTTGACGCAGAAATGTCTGCAGGAAATACTTAGCGACGGCACACACCCTTTCAGCATTTTTCACCCATTGAAAAAAAAATACATGTAAAAAATACATTAAAAAAAAGTTTAAAAATGTGCATATTTGACGCAGTGTTTTTCCATCCATTACGGTGCTTTTTGCTGCAGAAAAACCCGCAGCAAGTACTCAAGGAGTGCACATACCCTAATTTGGAACACTTTATATTCAATGACTGGAATCTTGTACGAATGCAAATTGCCTCAGAAGAGGACTCTCGCACCACCTAATACAAGCAACAATCCTAAAAGTCAATATCGAGCCTTTAACGAACTTTGTGATATGACTTAGGGGTACTTCTCACATAGCGAGATCGCTGCTGAGCCACGGTTTTTGTGACGCAGCAGTGACCTCATTAGCGATCTCGCTGTGTGTGACACTGAGCAGCGATCTGGCCCCTGCTGTGAGATCGCTGCTCGTTACACACAGTGCTGCTTCATTTTTTGGACATTGCTTTCCTGCTGTGAAGCACACATTGCTGTGTTTGACAGCGAGAGAGCAACGGTCTGAATGTGCAGGGAGCAGGGAGCCGGCTTCTGGCAGCCTGCGGTAAGCTGTAACCAAGGAAAATATCGGGTAACCAAGTGAAGTGCTTTGCTTGGTTACCCGATATTTACCTTGGTTACCAGCGTACTCTGCTCTCAGGCTGCCAGTGCCGACTCCCTGCTCCCTGCACACGTAGCCGGAGTACACATCGGGTAAATAAGCAAAGGTTTGCTTATTAACCCAATGTGTACTCTGGCTACGAGTGCAGGGAGCCAGCGCTAAGCGGTGTGCACTGGTAACCAAAATAAATATCGGGTAACCAAGCGCTTGGTTACCCGATATTTACCTTAGTTACCAAGCGCAGCATCGCTTCCATGCGCCGCTGGGGGCTGGGGGCTAGTCACTGGTGAGATCTGCCTGATTGACAGATTACCAGTGACCATGTCAGATCGCTGGTGGGATCGCTGGAGCGTCGCTAAAGTGTGACGGTACCTTTAGGATAAAAGCCAAAGCAGAATCACAATTTGCAGACACTGTGTTTCAGGGTGTTACCTCCTCCTTAGTGCAAAGGATGAGATCCGATTTAGCTGTATGAGAGGCTTAAATATGGGATTTTAACCGGCAACATTTCTCCTTGTGGAGAGTGACACACTTGGCATGTCAATGTAAGGAGGCTTATACGCCATGCAATGTTCCTCTCGGATTGCTTCAATAGGTGGCACTTAGATCATGGAAATCTGGACATAACTATTCCTGCACTCAGCTATAAATACAATTGTATGAAATCTTAAACAAAAAACTATGTGATCTAAATACATCATCATTAGCAGATGCAAATGGCATTGTTAAAAACAGTAATTTCATGATTATCTTGCAGTGGTAAACAGGCCGCCGATCTCCCAACAAACTAGCAAAATGCTTGATCTTTTTTTATGCAGCATGAAAAAAATCATCGTTCTTGGTGGTGCATTGTTCTGTGTAAACAGGACTTGCACTGTCAAAAACAATGGCAGTTTATGTGCACTGAGTGATCTAATATAGATCTAGTATAGATTGCTCAGTGCGCATTATTTACTTTGGATTTTCTGTATAAACAAGCATCCAAATGACTGCTGATTGGTAAACGTTTGCAGATCGTGGTCATATCATGCCAGCGGTCAGACTGTGTAAAGGCCTCTTTACACACTGCAACATCGCTAGCGATATCGCTGTAACGTCACCGGTTTTGTGACGTAATAGCGACCTCCCCAGAGACATTGCAGTGTGTGACATGCATCAGCAACCTGGCCCCCGCTGTGAGGTCGCTGATCGCTACAAATCTTTCAGGACCATTTTTGGTCCTTTGTTTCCTGCTGCACAGCATGTATCGGTGTGTTTGACACCATTACAACAACATCGTTAGCGGCTTAGCCCGTAGGCGTGCTATAGCGTTCCCTACCAGCCAGATTGTTCTGCAGGTCCGTATCGCTGCTGCGTCATTGGCCAGATCTGTCTGTTTGACAGCTCACCAGCGTCTGTTTAGAGACTTTCGCTAGAAAGTGTGTAAAGGGGCCTTTAATGGAGCCTAAAGCCCGCTTTACACGCTTCAATATATCTCACAATCCGTCGTTGGGGTCAAGTTGTAAGTGATGCACATCCGGCATCGTTAGTGAGGTATCTGCGTGTGACACCTACGTGCGATCAGGATTGAACGCAAAACCGTTGATCGCAAACACATCGTATCTGTGTCTAGAATTGAACGTTTTGTTGCATGAACCTAGTCAATTGTAACGTGTGACATCCCTCATACGATTTTGATGTCTGAGGCTATGTGCGCAGGTGTGCGCTCTGCACCGCAGCTTAAAAAAGGTCCGCTTCAGAGCGCAGCTGAAAAGCTGCGTTCTGAATCGCCTCACAACGTCTGTCATTCACTAATCTCTGTCAGTCGGTCACTATCTCTGTCCCTCTCTCTCTGTCCATGTCAGTCTATCCCTCTTACCCCCTCTCTCATACTCACCGATCCCCGATCTCCGGCGCGGCGCTGCACGGCATTCACACTGCTCCGGCGGCTTTTACTATTTTGAAAAAGCCGGCCGCTCATTAAACAATCTCGTATTCCCTGCTTTCCCCGCCCACCGGCGCCTATGATTGGTTGCAGTGAGACACGCCCCCACGCTGAGTGACAGGTGTCTCACTGCACCCAATTATAGCAGCCGGTGGGCGTGTCTATACTGTGCAGTGAAATAAATAATTAAATAATTAAAAAAAACGGCGTGTGGTCCCCCAATTTTAAAACCAGCCAGATAAAGCCATACGGCTGAAGGATGGTATTCTCAGGATGGGGAGCTCCACGTTATGGGGAGCCCCCCAACCTAACAATATCAGTCAGCAGCCGCCCAGAATTGCCGCATATATTAGATGCGACAGTTCTGGGAGTGTACCCGGCTCTTCCCGATATGCCCTGGTGCGTTGGCAAATCGGGGTAATAAGGAGTTATTGGCAGCCCATAGCTGCCAATAAATCCTAGATTAATCATGTCAGGCATTTCCCCGAGATACCTTCCATGAGTAATCTGTAAGTGACAGTAAATAAACACACACACACCCGAAAAAATCCTTTATTAGAAATAAAAAACACAAACATATACCCTGGTTCACCACTTTAATAAGCCCGAAAAAGCCCTCCATGTCTGGCGTAATTCAGGATGCTCCAGCGTCGCTTCCAGCTCTGCTGCATGGAGGTGACCGGAGCTGCAGAAGACACAGCCGCTCCTGTCAGCTCCACGCAGCTAATGAAGTGAATAGCGCGATCAGCTGAGCTGTCACTGAGGTTACCCGCTGTCACTGGATACAGCAGTGGCCGCGGGTAACCTCAGTGACAGCTCAGCTGATCGCGCTATTCCCTTCAAGTGGTACCTTTTTGTATGCAAATCTTGCTATTTGTACACGGGGGCGGGCTGTCAGTTGTCCGTTATTCTGCCTCCTGCTGCTTTGCGCCACCCCCATCGCTGAATTTCATACCTCAGGACGCCGCCCAGTGCGCCCGAGGTCTCGCGCATGCGCCGTGCCACTCTAGCGGGACTGTGCACAGTGTGACCACTGGTGACATGTTGCGCAGGCATGAGATTATGGGCGGCGCTGTGATTTTCATCAGCAAGTACCCGCCCATAACTCGTGCCCGCACTTTCCCCTCTGCCTCCACCATTCTGCGCAAGCACTGGCCAGATGAGCCCACGTCACCTCTTACCAAGCGCTGGCCAGATGAACCCACGTCACCTCTTACCAAGGTAAGAGGTGACGTGGGACGGCATAAAGCAGCAGGAGGCAGAATAACGGACAACAGACAGCCCGCCCCCGTGTACAATTAACAACATTTGCATACAAAAAGGTACCACTTTATAAAGTATTTATTTTTTCCTAAAAGGGGGCACAATAACAACAGGAACCTTGCTAGAATGCAACCCAGAAGCTGCAAAAGGGGAATCTTTTATGTTTATTGCAACATTTCCGATCCGGAATCCGTGGGGATGAAGGAGATGAGAGGAGAGGAGAGGAGAGGAGAGGAGAGAGAGAGAGAGAGAGAGAGAGAGAGAGAGAGAAATAAGATAAATAAATACATTTTGCCGAATCCGGATCGTTCACCCGGAATCCCGCGTCTGGGTCGGACTCGGATCTGCCGCTCAAACCGCGCGAATCTGGATTTTGCCGGTCCGGGTAACACTACTCAGGATGCATGTGATGCCATTGTTCTCAGCAGTGCGAGTCCTGTTTACACAAGATGATGCACCGTCGCGAACAATGATCTTTTATGCTGCATAAAAAAATCATTCATTTGAAGAACAAGCGTTTTGCTCGTTCGTCAGAATATCAGCAACATGTTTACAACGCAAGATAATTGTGGAACAAGCGCTTTCAACAGCACTCTTTCCTAATTATCTTGCAGTGCAAATGCCCCTTCACTCATAGAGCGAATATAAATGTATCCATGTCCTAGCCAAGTGTATTTACTCAGATCAAATTAATATGTTATAAATATTGATGAACTGGGACCTAAAATATGTGTTAAAAAGTTGAAAATGTGTCAGTATAAGAATCCCACACAGTAATCTAAATCCAAAAAGGAGCAATGCAGGCATCCGAAGGGTTAAGTCCCCAGAACACATATATTCAAAAGATAAAAAAGTAGCACTACAGATACAAAATCCTGAAAAAAACCATTTAGTTCATTGCATCAAAGCCCTGTGAGTTACCGGCAGTCCCACATGGCTTGGATGCAATAAGCAATTCTTTTTTATGGTTTTGTTTGCTGGATTGCTGCTGATCTCATCATTTGAATATTAAACAGTTGTATTTTCCTTTACATTAATAGCCCAGAGAAGTTTTAAGGAGAATTAATGAAGAAGTAACAAGTTAGGGTAAGAGCATATTGAGGTTTTGGAGCAGAAACTGAGTGGAAACTCCAAATGTTTAAAGAGTTTTGAGATTTGGAGAGTTTATCTCTCAGTTTCTGCTCCAAAAACATCTCAAAAACCTCTATGCATACATAGCCTTATGGTGGTGAGCTTTTTTAAAGTGAACCTGTCAGATGCAATATGCACCCAGAACCACGAGCAGTTCTGTGTGTATATTGCTAATTCCTGCCTAACCGTTCCTGTATACACTAGCATAGATAAAGAGATATTTAGAAAAAGTATTTCTAAAGATGTTTTACCGTATGCTAATGAGAGAGAGGACTAGTCCCCAGGGCGTTAGTTCCCCTTGCCAGTCGGCTCCAATAGCATGTTAGTATATCCCTGTGGGCCCCCGGAGTTTGGGTCATGCGCACTATGAACCCGGGTGTACGCGTCCTGGCTTCAAACTGAAGTAGTGCGCATGACTGAAACTCTGGGGTCATGAGTCAAAAACCAGCGTCGGATGCGATGGCGGTGGAGAGGTGAGTAAGATCATCCTGTGATGCTGCGTATTCATTAGCATGTTAGCACACCCACAGGGGCGTACTAACATGCTAATAGAGCTGACTTGCCAGGGGAACTAATGCCCAGGGGACTAAGCCCTTCACGCATACAGTAAAAGATCTTTAGAAATACTTTTTCTATAGATCTTTTTATCTATGCTAGTGTATACAGGGACAGTTAGGCAGAGATTAGCAATATGCACCCAGAACCGCTCATGGTTTTGCGTGCATATTGGACCTGACAGATTCCCTTTAAAGAGAACCTGTAAGGTAATTTATGTGTTATAACCTAGTAGCAGTGTGATGTGTTGCCTAGTAACCTCTTCCTACATATCCCTGTGTTGTAATAGTGTGTAATGTAATATAAAAATATGTTTTATTACTTACATGTTCCCTATGTAAATGAGCAGGGGCTCTAGACCCATGGGCGTCGCATCGCCCTGTGGGCGTGATGCCATGGATTTACATGAGAGACGTACCGTCGCTCCTTGAGATCCCGCGCGTGCGTGCTTACCATTCGCGCAGCCTTGTTTCCCAGGTTCTTGCTTCTCGGCTTCAGACGCGCACTGCGCATGCTGAGAAGGCTCCTGCGGTTCCGGTCATGCGCAGAGCGCATCTGAAGACGAGAAGCAAGCACCGGATAACAAGGCTGCGGGCATGGTAAGTGCGCATGCACGGGATCTCAAGGAGTGATGGAGACGTCGCTCATGTAAATCTATGGTATCACGCCCACAGGGGCGTGATACCACAGAAAACATGCAAATGCCCACAGGGCGATGCGACAATCTAGAGCCCCTGATCATTTACATAAAGTACACGTAAGTAATAAAAATATTTTCATACATTCACATTACACATTATTACAACACAGGGATGGGTAGGAAGGGGTTACTAGGCCACACATCACACTACTACTAGGTTAGAACACATAAATTACCTGACAGATTCCTGTTATGATTCAGTGACCGAGGAGGATCAGAAAAAGGACAAAAAAGCTAGGAAACCCAGAATGTACCAGAGTGGTTGGAATCTCAGTGAACTGCAGACCTAACACTAACACACAACTAGAAGTAGCCATGGGCCGTGCCTACGATTGGTTGCCTCGACACAGCCGGATAACTAGTTATTCCTACAGAGAGAAATACAGGAAAGACTAATCTGCCTTGGAGCAGTCCCCAAAGATATAGATCGCCCCCAACATGTAAAGATTACGGTGATGTAGGAAAACACAATACACAGGTAGAAAACAGATTAGCAAAGATGACGCCCAAACTAGCTAAATAGGAAAGGACAGAAAAGAGCACTGTCTGCAGCCGTGCAATACTCTAGAAAAAGAACCAACACGCCTGATATGGAAAAATACTGAGCCCATACGGACTCTCCCCCACTCTATCAGGACTCTGGTGTTACTGGGATCCAAAAAAACACTAATATAGTGGAGGGACTGAGATTAGTACCAAGCATGACAAAACAAAATGCATAGCAGAATATGGAGCAAGGTACACAGACATTCCCAGCAGGGAATGCTCCAACTCCACCCAGAACTCTACACAGGCAAAATCAGAAACAAGCCTTTGAACCTAAACAGAAAAAACAACAAGATAGTGGAAACCACCAGCAGAGGTACAAAGACAAAACTTATCTGAATAGAGTTCTGGAAGACACAGAAGGAAGGGCTGGCTTCAGAATGTCCTTAGCACATAGGAGACAACATTGAGCACCGGCAAGGAACAAGAGAACACTACTCAGTTATATAGGCCCAGTCAGAACCACCTGATTGCCAATCATCCTCAGCTGTCTGGTTTCTATTCAGCAAGAAAACTCCACGACCAGCACTGACCACAAGAGGGAGCCCCAAACTGGAATCCAGTCCAAATGTATTCACAACAGGTTCCCTTTAAGGTCTTTCTTGATAAAAGCAGTGGCTAAGGCTCCTAACAGACTTTCTGACACAAATGTGAACCTAGGAAAATTTAGAGAACTCTGACATCTAGGCTCTAGCTTTATTATATACTAGACAATTCACCATTACACCAAAAGGAAATAAAGTTACCTTCAATGCCTTTAAAACTGTGGCTCCTTCAAACTTCTCGTTTGGTGTGTGGGGTGATGTTTTTCCTCTGTACCCATCTCCAGCAAGAGTTATTGCCTAGCAAAGGAAGCTAGTTGTGTTAGTTACATTGCATTTTATCACTATACAATATATTATTTAGGTGCAAAGATAATAGCACAACAGCACGCTGTTATTAACTGTATTGTACAGACAGAAGATATCATACATTTCACAGCTAGGGAGAGATTGCATTAGCTGCACTGCAGTTGCCCTGGGATCAGAGAGGTACTCATATAGACCGATATAGCAGCTCTTAAAGTGCCATAAACATCAAACCACAGGGAGTATAATGATCATTCATTATAATGTCCTATCGCTTTGTATATAGAATTCCTATGTATACCAACAGTGGCATACAAAAGTTTGGGCACCTCTGGTCAAAATTACTGTTATTGTGAACATTTAAGCAAGTTGAAGATAAAATGATCTCTAAAAGCATAAAGCTAAAAATGACACATTTCCAATGTATTTTACCCCCCAAAAACTATTTTTTTACTCTTTTACATTTGAAAAATAACAAAAAAAATATGGGATTATGCAAAAGTTTTTGCAGCCAGCCAAGAGTCTTTCAATTCTTGTGTAAGGGATTTTCAGTCATTCCTTCTTGAAAAAGTCTTCCAGTTCTGTGAGATTCCTGGCTCATCTTGGGGGAAAGACAGACAGTGGGATGGCACCACCCACGGGGATCTCCTAGGTACACTGCGTTACGTGGCAAGAACAAGAAAAAGACGTACCTAAAAAAATGGGATCACCACTTATGAAGTATTATTAAGAATCATCAATGTTTTATTGTCAATAGAACACACATAAAACACATAGTGAAAGTGAAAAAATACCGATAAACGAATACACACAGACAAATACGGACATCTAAAATCAATTAAAAGCACTAATGCACTTGAGAGATACCCACATTGAAAAATGTATATTCTTGGTCCAATGCCAATAGGCTGTAGTCAATATTGAACAAACCCTGAAATACCCCTATATTTGTGCCACAAGGAGAGGACTTTCCACAAAATAGAATAGTAGCTTATGCCGAGGATCCCACAGGTACTCAAATGAAATTAACTGGCTGGCCCATGGCAAAGTGAGCAGCAGAAAATAAATGAACAAGATCAAAAATTGTACAGTTCACAAATTCACAAAGACCTGAGCAAGACACCCAGCAGGCATTTCAAACAGGTTTTAGATAATCAAGCAAGCGGGCTAAAGTAATAAAGAAAAGCCCAGAGAGCAACTAAGGAAAATCCCTCAGGATGACATACCAAAACCTCAAGGAGGGTGCAGCAAAAAATGCTAAAAAAACGTCCGGGGCAGGGCAAGGAAGGGTGGTGGACCAGATATGTGGGCCACCCATTTCTGGTCCACCACCCTTCCTTGCCCTGCCCCGGACGTTTTTTTAGCATTTTTTGCTGCACCCTCCTTGAGGTTTTGGTATGTCATCCTGAGGGATTTTCCTTAGTTGCTCTCTGGGCTTTTCTTTATTACTGTAGCCCGCTTGCTTGATTATCTAAAACCTGTTTGAAATGCCTGCTGGGTGTCTTGCTCAGGTCTTTGTGAATTTGTGAACTGTACAATTTTTGATCTTGTTCATTTATTTTCTGCTGCTCACTTTGCCATGGGCCAGCCAGTTAATTTCATTTGAGTACCTGTGGGATCCTCGGCATAAGCTGCTATTCTATTTTGTGGAAAGTCCTCTCCTTGTGGCACAAATATAGGGGTATTTCAGGGTTTGTTCAATATTGACTACAGCCTATTGGCATTGGACCAAGAATATACATTTTTCAATGTGGGTATCTCTCAAGTGCATTAGTGCTTTTAATTGATTTTAGATGTCCGTATTTGTCTGTGTGTATTCGTTTATCGGTATTTTTTCACTTTCACTATGTGTTTTATGTGTGTTCTATTGACAATAAAACATTGATGATTCTTAATAATACTTCATAAGTGGTGATCCCATTTTTTTAGGTACGTCTTTTTCTTGTCCTGGCTCATCTTGCACGCACTGCTCTTTTGAAGTCTAGCCATATATTTTCAATGATGTCCAGATCAGGGGACTATGGGGGCCATAGTAAAACCTTCAGTTTGCACCTTTTGATGTAGTTATTGTTTATTTTGACATGTGTTTTGGATCATGATTCATTCTGAGAAGCCATTCTCTTTTCAACTTTAACTTTTTTACAGATGGTGTTATGTTTGCATCAAGAATTTTTTGAAATTTCATTGAATCCATTCTTCCCTCTACCCGTGAAATGTTCCATGTGCCATTGGCTGCAAAACAACTCCACTGCATGATTGATCCACCCCCCTTGCTTAATGGTTGGTGAGATATTCTTTTCGGAAATGTTGTGTCCTCTTTTCTCCACACATACCTTTGAACATTGTGGCCAAAGAGTTCTATTGTAACCTCACTGGTCCATAAGACTTGTTTCCAAAACATCAGGTTTGTTTAGATGTTATTCTGCATACGTCTGATGCAGAATTTTATGGTGAGGATGCAGGAGAGGTTTTCTTCTGATGATTCTTCCACGAAGGCCATATTTATGTAGGTGTCTCTGACCAGTAGAGCAATGTACCACAACTCCAGAGTCTGCTAAAACTTCCTGAAGGTCTTTTATATAGTCAGTGGGGGTTCTGATTTTCCTCTCTAGCAATCCTACTAGCAGCTCTCACACAAATAATGCTTGGTCTTCCAGACCTTACAATGACCTCCACTGTTCATGTTATCTGCCATTTCTTAATTATATTTCGAACTGAGGAAAGGGCAACTTGAAAACGCTTTGCTATCTTCTCATAGCCTTCTCCTGTTTGTGGGCCTCCTCCATTTTTATTTTCAGAGTGCTAGGCAGCTGCTTAGAACACGTCTGCTGTTTTTGTGGCACAAGATAGAAGGAAGACTGGGTTTTTATAAAGCTGTGAAATTTGCATCACCTGATCTTTTCCAATGATGATAATGAACAAGACATAACCCTAACAAGCTAATTAAGGTCTGAAACCTTTGTCAAGGTTATCTGAGCACACAAATCTCCAAGTGTGTCAAAACTTGCTTTGGCATCTTTTCTTTTTTGTATTTTTTAAAATGTAAAAGATGACAATTATTTATTTATTTTTTTCTTAAAATACAAAGGAAATGTGTAATTTTTAACTTTATACCTTTTAGAAACCATTTCATCTTTAATTTGCTTAACTGTTCACAATGACAGTAATTTTGACCAGCGGTGCCAAACTTTTGCATGCCACTGTATATCCAAGTGCATCTTTTTATGAAAATTCAGAGAGAAATGTAATAGAGAAATGGAATAAATGTAATGGAAATATGCATGTTCATGTTCGAAATGTAATTAGAAAATGGCAATTAACAGAAACAGTGGTGGTCAAGATAAGGTCTGGAAGACCAAGCAACATTTCTGTGAGAGCTGCTCGTAGGATTGCTAAAGTGGCAAATTATAACCTCTGCTTGACTGCAAAAGACCTTCAAGATCATTTAGCAAACTCTGGAGTTGTGCTACATTGTTCTACTGATCAGACACATGCACAAATATGGCCTTCATGGAAGAAACATCAGAAGAAAACCTCTCCTGTGTCCAGAGTCAAAAGGATACAAAAGAACATCTAAACAAGTCTCATGGCTTCTACAAATGTGTAATGATCCTAAACACAGGTCAAAATCCACAATAGACTACCTCAGAAGGTGCAATCTGAAGGTTTTACAATGGCCCTCACAGTCCCCTGATCTGAACATCATTGAAAATCTGTAGTTAGACCTTAAAAGAGCAGTGTATACAAGATGACCAAAGAATCTCACAGAACTGGAAGATTTTTACAAGGAAAAATGGATGAAAATCCCTCAAGTAAGAATTGAAAGACTCTTGACTGGCTACAAAAAGCTTTCACAAGCTGTGATATTTGCCATAGGGGGTACTACTAGGTACTAACCATGCAGGGTGCCCAAACTTTTGCATCAGCCAATTTACCTTTTTTTGTTAATTTTAAAATGTAAAAGATTAAAACAATTTTTTTTTTTGCCTAAAATACAAAGGAAATGTGTCATCTTTAACTTTATGCCTTTTAGAGATCATTTCATCTCCAACTTGCTTAACTGTTCACAATAACAGTAATTTTGACCGGGGGTGCCCAAACTTTTGCATGCCATTGTAATTATGTGTCATAAAGACTGGGAGATAATTATGTTTTATATATTTGCCACACAGTAGAAAAAGAGACAATTTTTGACTTCTGAACTTACATTGGCCACTCCGCGAAGCTCTTTACATTCCTCCTCGGATATAACATCATCCAGCTGGACTCTTTGAGTACCATTAAGATACTCAGAAGTGTGCACAAGTTTTATTCCATCATACACCAGAGATCCTCCTGAAATGATATTAATCATTTATCCAATATACTGCTATTCCTTGTCAGAAATAAAACTGTAAGAGAAAACTACATTCTAAAGTATATACAATCATCGTACGAGTAATCATGAAGAAATACACATGTATTGGTTCTATATAATTTCAGCCATCAGCTGTATAATACAGATAGAAGCGCTGGTAAAAGGGGGAATATGTGTGAATGATACATCTCGTTGATTATTAAAGTACCTCACATATAAAGAAGAATGCAATTGCAGTTTGTAAATCTGGATAGTAAAATGTAGTAGTACTTTAGTAGTGTTTTTTTAAATTGTATCTCCCAGGTATGACCACCAGAGGGCAACAAATGACAAGAATTGTACCATACTGCAGCAGAATACTAGAGGAATGCATGCAAGGAATTTCATTTTCAAACGTTATTCCTTCAACACATCATTGATCATTCTGTGATTTTAATGTAGCTCCTTGTTTAATAAAATCCTATTATAAAGGAGAAGTCAGTAGCATATACGGAGACTTGATCATAGCAATGCTCAGCTGTACACTGTTACTATATGGGGTGATACTGCAATAGGACATATTAAAATCTGCTTGAGGTGACAAACACCCAATAATTGAATACATGAAATTCCATATACAAGTGAACTAATATACAGTATGCCTCATCATTCTCCATGAAGTGAAAACGCATGGCAATAATCTTGTCTTAGAATATAGATTTTACATTTTCTAATTGTAAGATATACTGATATAGCAAAGGTTACCTATACCTATCATATAACAAAGCAGTGGGTTTTTCGCGGCGTTTTTGGGGTGCGTTTTTGGCCTCAAAACTGCATGACTTTGCTTCCCCAGCAAAGTCTATGAGTTTTCAATTTTGCTGTCCACACACAACTTTTTTTTTAAGCTGCGTTTTTGAGCTTAAAAAAAAATGGACATGTCAATTCTTTCCTGCGTTTTTCTGCGTTTTCCCCCCCATGCAATGCATTGGAAAACCGCAGAAAAACGCAGAGATCAAAAACGCAGCAAAATGCAGCCAAAAACGCACCAAATCGCGGTAAAACCGCATGCGTTTTTTGCCGCGGGTGCATTTTTGTGCGTTTTTAGCGGCCAAAAACGCACAAAAACGCAGCGTCAAAGAAACGCAGTGTGTGAACTTAGTGTAATTCAACAGTTAACTAGACAGCATTCAGTGGCTTTTTCAGAGTCACATTATCACATTATCTTAATCCTCCTTAGAGAGAAAATTTTCTGTGACAAGGTATTTGTAATGTGAAGCATGATAACCTTTGCTACATCTGTATATTTAAAAAACCTTGGCAACAGGATTCCAAATTTATGAAAAAAGTCTGTATGAAGCAGTCCTTGTAATAAGCCATCATACTGCATGTTTAGCTATTTTCAGTTGCTATTTACAATAGGCCCAATTCATGAAAGGGGTAGCCCAAACCATATTTTTCCTAAATTCCTATCTATTTGATGCCATAATCTAAGATATTTTATGTTATACTTGCATTAAACATACCTATGCTATTGTATTTTTTAAATTTCTTCCTATCTAATGACGCTTCTTTTGAGAATACCAGTGCATGCTGGGATACTCAAACTAAGCTACTTCAAGGGTTCAGATTGCCCCCTGCCTGAAACGCAGCATCATCAGTGACACTCGTTTCTGGGGCTGGTCTCTGCTGTGTTCCTGTGCACTGTTGTCGGCTTAGATTAATAGTAATAAGTCGGCAACAGAGCAGCGTCAGAATACCCCGCAGGGGACGCCAAAGTTGCACCTAAATTTGAACAGCGCTGGTCTTGATAAATTGGGCGCGATGTTTGCTGCTCAATACTTTTTTTTTAGTTATATTTAATTCTGTTGTTTCTTTGTGTAAAGTAATGTCAGCCGAACTGCCAATTTCGTCAGGACAGGCTAACCGTATAAGGTGTATGTGGGTATCCTATGTCTTCCCTGGCAGATGATGTCAGGGTAGAGAAGAATTGAGCATGTCTGAACATTTTCTTTAGCGGTATAAATTATCTGTCAGATATTGGGGTTTAAATCATCTGTTGGGGGATATCTACTGTGTATGAAGACCTTAAGCCCATCACATTTATTGTTTCTTATAAGATTAGGGGCTCCATACACAATAGATAGTTGTTGGGCAAACAATGGTGTAGCAGATTGTTTAGCCAGCAGGTATAGGCCACGTCAAACTAAGCAACATCGCTAGCAACATCGCTGCTGAGGCACGACTTTTGTGACATAACAGCGATGTTGCTAGTGATGTCGCTGTGTTTGACATCCAGCAACAACCTGGCCCCTGCTGTGAGGTCGCTGATTGTTGCTGAATATCCTGGACCATTTTTTAGTTGTTGGTCTCCCGCTGTGAAGCACACATCGCTGTGTGTGACAGCGAGAGAGCAACAACTGAATATGCAGGCAGCAGGAGCCGGCTTCTGCGGATGCTGGTAACCACGGTAAACATCGGGTAACCAAGAAGCCCTTACCTTGGTTACCCGATATTTACCTTCATTACCAGCGGCCGCCGCTCTCACACTGTCAGTGCCGGCTCCCTGCTCTCTGCACACCTAGCCGGAGTACACATCGGGTAATTAACCTGATGTGTACTGTGGCTAGGTGTGCAGGGAGCCAGCGCTAAGCGGTGTGCGCTGGTAACCAAGGTAAATATCGGGTTGGTTACCCGATATTTACCTTAGTTACCAAGCGCAGCATCGCTTCCACGCGTCGCTGCTGGCTGGGGGCTGGTCACTGGTTGCTGGTGAGATCTGCCTGTTTGACAGCTCACCAGCAACCCGTGTAGCAATGCCCCAGCGATCCCTGCCAGGTCAGGTTGCTGGTGGGATTGCTGGAGCGTCGCTTAATGTGACATCTCACCAGCGACCTCCTAGCAACTTACCAGCAATCCCTATCAGGTTGTATCGTTGTTGGGAACGCTGGTAAGTTGTTTAGTGTGACTGGGCCTTATCTGTATGACTCATGACTCAGGAGTGCTCAGTCTGCTTAGGGCTCCAGTATTCAGTATTATGAGAGAGCCACTGCCAGACTCCTCTGGGGGCGGCTTATCTTTCCATGAACAAAAACACCCACTGAATCCTTATCTAAATCAACTGTTATAGGGGAGAGTCATGATTAGAGATGAGTGGATCCCTGGAAGTTCTTGTTTCTGAACTTGACTCCGGATGGCAAACCCTATTTAAGTCAATGAAGACTAGAACTTCTGTGCTGTAAAATGCCTGTAAAATGGTTGTAGTAAGGGTTAGGGGGCTGGAAAAGGAAGCAAAATGGGGTAAATTATCCTGCAAACAAATTCGGATAAAGAATAAATTAAAAAAAAAAAGATGTGAAGTATAGCTTATTTTAGATAACCATTGAGGGGTAAAGCAGAAGCTGCGGGCTGCCACCCTTTACATTGCTTTGTTATCAAAATATCAAAAATAGAGAGGGGATTCCATGACTTTTTTTTTAAATGATTTAAATAAATAATTTAAAAAAATTTAGTAGGCTTCACCCTATTTTTGGCAACCAGCCAAGGTATAGCAGGTAGCTAGGGGCTGGTATTATCAGCCTTGGAAGGCCCATTATAGAAGTGGTGCATTCATTAGATGTACTAATACTGGTGCTTGCCTGGCTCTTGCCCTGGTGTGGTGGGGATTGGAGTAATACTTTTAGTGTTAACGTCATTTGTGAATACACGACTGGCATCAAGTCTGGGGGTTAGTATTGGATAGGCATTTTTCAGACATTCCTATTACTAACCTGGTAAATGAAGCGTTAAAAACACACACACACGCACACGCACACACACACACACACACACACACACAAAAAAAGTTTATTTGAATAAAGAGTTCCTTACACTCCCTGGTTCACCAGTTTATTAATAAAAAAAAATCCTAGAAGTTCCGATGTAATCCAATTGTAAATAAAGACTACCCCAAACTCCCTTGTTCACCAGTTTATTAATTAAAAATAAATCCAGGAAGTTCCATTATAATCCAAAGACTAATATCCCAAGATGTTCATCGATTCCTATGGAGTTGCGTTCTGAGAACTTTCTCAGAACGATACTCCCCAGGTCATTGACGGTCAGCGTAGACTGCAATTCCTGATGAGTGGTGATGTTACTGATGTTACCGCTTGTGAGAAATTCCGGGCTGCCACTGACCGGGAGAGACCTATTTAGCCTTGTTCTAAGAACATTCTCAGAACACAGCACCATAGGAATCGATGGGCATAGTGGGATATTACACTTTGGATTACGTCGGGACATCCTGGAATTAATTTTAATTAATAAATTGGTGAACGAGGGAGTGTGGTTCCCTATACACTGTGTGATTGACCCTACAGCTCCCTACATACTGTATGATGGTCCCCACAGCTATCTGTACACTGATGGTCCCCACAGCTTTCTATACACTGTATGATGGTCCCTACATCTCTCTATATACTGTATGATAGTCCCTACATCTCTCTATATACGGTATGATGGTGCCTACAGTACCCTATATATTGTATGATGGTCCCTACAGCTCAATTTATACTGTATGATAGTCCCTATAGCTCCCATATACTGTATGAAATTGCCCACAGCTCCCTATGCACTGTATGATGGTCCCTACAGCTCCCTACACACTGTATAATAGTTCCTACAGTTCCCTATACACTGAATGATGGTCCCTACATCTCCATCTCCACCAGTTCTAAATGACTTAGTGACCAAATGTAGAACTGGTCGACGAAGGTTGAACTAGATGGACCTAGGTCTTTTGTTCAGCCTAAGTAACTATGTAACTATGTAACTATATATACTATATGATGGTCCCCATAGCTCCCCATATACAGTATGTTGGTCACCCCAGTTCTCTGTACACTGTACGATGGTACCCATAGTTCCCTATATACAGTATAATGCTCCCTTCAGCTCCCTATATACTGTATAATGATCCCTACAGTTACCTATACACCAAATGATGGTCCCCACAGCTTTCAATATTCTATATGAAGGTCTCCACAGCTCACTTTTCACTGTACCATGGCCCCTACAGCTCCCTACACACTGTATGATGGTCCCCACAGCTCTCTGTACACTGTATTATGGTCCCTCCAGCTCCCTATATACTGTATGATGGTTCCTTCATTTCCCTATATACCGTATGATGGTCCCCACAGTTTTCTATATACTGCATGATGGTCCTGAAAGCTCCCTATACACTGTATGATGGTCCCCACAGCACCTTATATACTGTATTTTGGTCCCCACAACCTTCTATATAGTGTAATTTGGGCTATGCACCTTATATACTGTATTACGGCCACCACTTCTCCTTATATATATTATGATGGTCCCTACAACCACATATAGGCTATGTGCGCACAGTGCATTTTTCGCGGCGTTTTTGCGCGTTTTTCGGGTGCGTTTTTGGCCTCAAAACTGCATGACTTAGCTTCCCCAGCAAAGTCTATGAGTTTTCATTTTTGCTGTCCGCACACAACTGTTTTTTTAAGCTGCGTTTTTGAGCTTGAAAAAAAAAATGGACATGTCAATTCTTTCCTGCGTTTTTCTGTGTTTTCGACCATGCAATGCATTGGGAAAACGCAGCAAAACGCAGAGATCAAAAACGCAGCAAAACGCAGCCAAAAACGCACCAAATCGCGGTAAAAACGCATGCGTTTTTTGATGCTTTTTTTCGACGCAGGTGCGTTTTTGTGCGTTTTTAGCGGCCAAAAACGCACAAAAACGCAGCGTCAAAAAAACGCAGCGTGCGCACATAGCCATACTGTATTATGTCCTCACTTCTCCCTAAATACACAGTATGATGGCCCCCATAACCTGTTATATACTGCATTATGACCCCACATCTCCCTATATACAGTGCTGGCCAAAAGTATTGGCACCCCTGCAATTCTGTCAGATAATACTCATTTTCTTCTTGAAAATGATTGCAATAACAAATTCTTCAGTATTACAGTCATATGAAAAAGTTTGGGCACCCCTATTAATGTTAACCTTTTTTCTTTATAACAATTTGGGGTTTTGCAACAGCTATTTCAGTTTCATATATCTAATAACTGATGGACTCAGTAATATTTCTGGATTGAAATGAGGTTTATTATACTAACAGAAAATGTGCAATCTGCATTTAAACAAAATTTGACAGGTGCAAAAGTATGGGCACCTCAACATAAAAGTGACATTAATATTTTGAAAATCCTCCTTTTGCAAAAATAACAGCCTCTAGTCGCTTCCTGTAGCTTTTAATGAGTTCCTGGATCCTGGATGAAGGTATATTTGACCATTCCGGTTTACAAAACAATTCCAGTTCAGTTAAGTTTGATGGGTCGCCGAGCATGGACAGCACGCTTCAAATCATCCCACAGATGTTCAATGATATTCAGGTCTGGGGACTGGGATGGCCATTTCAGAACATGTAATTGTTCCTCTGCATGAATGCCTGAGTAGATTTGGAGCGGTCTTTTGGATCCTTGTCTTGCTGAAATATCCATCCCCTGCGTAACTTCAACTTCGTCACTGATTCTTGCACATTATTGTCAAGAATCTGCTGATACTGAGTTGAATCCATGCGACCCTCAACTTTAACAAGATTCCGGTGTCGGCATTGGCTACACAGCCCCAAAGCATGATGGAACCTCCACCAAATTTTACTGTGGGTAGCAAGTGCTTTTCTTGGAATGCCGTGTTTTTTTGCCTCCATGCATAACGCCTTTTTGTATGACCAAACAACTCAATCTTTGTTTCATCAGTCCACAGGACCTTCTTCCAAAATGTAACTGTCTTGTCCAAATGTGCTTTTGCATACCTCAGGCGACTCTGTTTGTGGTGTGCTTGCAGAAACGGCTTCTTTCGCATCACTCTCCCATACAGCTTCTTCTTGTGCAAAGTGCGCTGTATTGTTGACCGATGCACATTGACACCATTCTGCAGCAAGATGATGCTGCAGGTCTTTGGAGGTGGTCTGTGGATTGTCCTTGACTGTTCTCACCAGTCTTCTTCTCTGCCTTTCTGATATTTTTCTTGGCCTGCCACTTCTGGGCTTAACAAGACTGTACCTGTGTTCTTCCATTTCCTTACTATGTTCCTCACAGTGGAAACTGACAGTTTAAATCTCTGAGACAACTTTTTGTATCCTTCCCCTAAACAACTATGTTGAATAATCTTTGTTTTCAGATCATTTGAGAGTTGTTTTGAGGAGCCTATAATGGCACTCTTCATAGGAGATTCAAATAGGAGAACAACTTGCAAGTGGCCACCTTAAATACCTTTTCTCATGATTGGATACACCTGCCTATGAAGTTCAAAGCTCAATGAGGTTACAAAACAAATTTAGTGCTTCAGTAAGTCAGTAAAAAGTAGTTAGGAGTATTCAAATCAAGAAATTGATAAGGGTGCCCATACTTTTGCACCTGTCAAATTTTGTTTTAAATGCAGATTGCACATTTTCTGTTAGTACAATAAACCTCATTTCAATCCAGAAATATTACTGAGTCCATCAGTTATTAGATATATGAAACTGAAATAGCTGTTGCAAAAACCCAAATTGTTATAAAGAATAAAGGTTGAACATTAATAGGGGTGCCCAACTTTTTCATATGACTGTATTATCTTCATTTATTTTGCTTGCAATGAAAAAACGAGAATGAAGCAAAAATCAACTCATTGATCATTTCATGCAAAACTCCAAAAATGGGCCAGACAAAAGTATTGGCACCCCTTAGCCTAATACTTGGTTGCACAACCTTTAGCCAAAATAACTGTGAACAACTGCTTCTGGTAACCATCAATGAGTTTCTTACAATGCTCTGCTGGAATTTTAGACCATTCATCTTTGGCAAACTGCTCCAGGTCCCTGAAATTTGAAGGGTGCCTTCTCCAAACTGCCATTTTGAGATCTCTCCACAGGTGTTTTATGGGATTCAGGTCTGGACTCATTGCTGGCAACTTTAGTAGTCTCCAGTGCTTTCTATCAAACCATTTTCTAGTTCTTTTTGAAGTGTGTTTGGGTCATTGTCCTGCTGGAAGACCCATGACCTCTGAGGAAGACCCAGTTTTCTCACACTGGGACCCTACATTATGCTGCAAAATTTGTTGGTAGTGTTCAGACTTCATAATGCCATGCACACGGTCAAGCAGTCCAGTGCCAGAGGCAGCAAAGCAACCCCAAAACATCAGGGAACCTCCACCATGTTTGACTGTAGGGACCGTATTCTTTTCTTTGAATGCCTCTTTTTTTCCTGTAAACTCTATGTTGATGGCTTTTCCCAAAAAGCTTTACTTTTGTCTCATCTGACCAGAGAACATTCTTCCAAAATGTTTTAGGCTTTCTCAGGTAAGTTTTGGCAAACTCCAGCCTGGCTTTTTTATGTCTCGGGGTAAGAAGTGGTATCCTACCATACAGTCCCCTTTTCATTCAGACGCTGACGGATAGTATGGGTTGACACTGTTATACCCTCGGACTGCAGGACAGCTTGAACTTGTTTGGATGTTAGTCGAGGTTCTTTATCCACCATCCGCACAATCTTGCGTTGAAATCTCTCGTCAATTTTTCTTTTCCTTCCACATCTAGGGAGGTTAGCCACAGTGCCATGGGCTTTAAACTTCTTGATGACACTGCGCACCGTAGACACAGGAACTTTCAGGTCTTTGGAGATGGACTTGTAGCCTTGAGATTGCTCATGCTTCCTCACAATTTGGATTCTCAAGTCCTCAGACAGTTCTTTGGTCTTCTTTCTTTTCTCCATGCTCAATGTGGTACACTCAAGGACACAGGACAGAGGTTGAGTCAACTTTAATCCATGTCAACTGGCTGCAAGTGTGATTTAGTTACTGCGAACACCTGTTAGGTGCCACAGGTAAGTTACATGTGCTGTTAATTACACAAATTAGAGAAGCATCACATGATTTTTCAAACAGTGCCAATACTTTTGTCCCCCCCCCCTTTTTATGTTTGGTGTGAAATTATATCCAATTTGGCTTTTTGACAATTTTTTTTTTTTTTCATTGAAGACAAATTAAATGAAGATAATACCAAAGAATTTGTGATTGCAATCATTTTCAAGAAGAAACTGAGTATTATCTGACAGAATTGCAGGGGAGCCAATACTTTTGGCCAGCACTGTATAGTATGATGGCTCCCACCAACTCTTATATACATCATTAAGGCCCACATTTTTCCTAATATATAGTTTCATGGCACCCCACAGTTCCCTATATATAGTATGATGGCATCCACAGCCTCTTGTACACTCTATTATGGCCCCCACAAATATATAATGTAAAAAAACAATAAAGATTATACTCACCTAATCCTGATTCCTGGCACCACAGCCTTCATCTCCTCTTCTGACTGCTATGGTGGGCCTGTAGAGGTAGTGTGGCGCCCCTGAGGCTCCAGTCACCACAGAGGAACTACACCTCAGTCAGAGGTGTGGGACCCCGTACCCTGGTAAGGAGGAGGCTGCAGATTGCAACACACACACTCACACCTGATTTAGCTACAGCTCATCAGGCCATGGTTCGGTTGACCAGCTTGGAGGTGGGGTTAGTTAGTGGGTGGACACTTAGAACTGTGTGGAGAAAGTGAAACTAGTCAGAAAAAGTCAGGAGGAGAATGTAGTAGGACGTGCAGCAGACAGGTCCTAGGGGACTTGAGCTGAAGAAGCTCACCCTAGGACCAAAAGGAGAAAAGGGGTCCTAGAGTCCATGGAAGTGCGCCATACATTCTCGTGGTCTTGTTCCACAACGGGCATACCAAGTGGAGCGACTAGGCTGCAAAGGGGAACGGCCCCTCAACTAGTAGAGAACAACAAGGCTCAGCTAGCAAACCAGAGGCTGAGGTTACTGCAAGTACCGAAGCCACATCCACATGTGGCTCCCTGGACTAGCCAGGTCGTCACAGGTAACACACAAACACCCCCACCCCTAGGGCAGTAACATTAGTCACACACAAAACCCTTGTTGCCTCCCTCCAGTGTCTGATGTCCACGCCAGGTGGGGGCGGAGCCAAGGTGGTTGGCTCCACCCACCAAGGAGTTCACAGGCCTGGAGGCGGGAAAAGTGTGAGTGAGCAGGGGCAGTTTAGTGTTGGAGGTTAAAGTGAAAGGAGTAAACACTTGGGTGTCTGGGTTGGAGACCAGGCACTGACAGCAAGGTTGGCAGACGGTGGTGGCCATCTGCAGGAGTGGTGGAGCAACGCGGAACCGTAGGACCGAGGTCGGGCGTTGGCCCGCCGGTACCGACCGGGGAGCGAAGTGAAGCCAGCACACACAGGCAGGGCCATCGGACCCCGACCAGGCTTGGAGCCGCCGACAACAGTCAAATCCGAATGTGACTGGAACCCCAGGGGTTTCTTAACAGCAAAAGTCCCGATTGAAGGCAACAGTCCACACCGTGAGGGTATACAGCCACCGCCAACGGCTAGAGACCCAAGGGCCAGCATCTGAGGGCAAAACGGGCTCCTCCAGTACCTATACACTGGGGAGCGGACTACCGTTGGGAATCCATCGTAGTTAACACAGGACACAAAGGTGCAGGGAGAGACAGCCACCATCACCTGTCCAGAGAAAGACACAGCAGCCAGCCGCGGGACCCGTCCATCCAGCCGTTTGGTTTATCGGAGACTTTGTGCCTCATTTGCTGAGGGAGTACACCTGTGCACTGCGCCGCGCTGTCCCTGCAACCCTGCACCTCACCGACCCTGCCTCCCCATCACATCACCGGGCCCCCGGGACCACCGGCCCCTACCCACGGAGGGGGAAAACAACATCCCAGCTGCTCCCTAACATTGCTCCCGGGATCCCCGTCACCAGCAGCAGTGGTGCCCATCTTCACCACGACCCATGGGTGGTGTCACGGACTAAATCCCCAAACCAAATCACCTCCCCTTTTCACTCACGGGCGAGGAGCGCCGCTCGAGTCCCCGGATCCGGCCCACCGCTCGAGCCACCGAGCAGCAGCCGCAGCAGTGCCGGACCCGAGCGTGGCGAGCGCGTCCCCTCCGCCCGCGACAACTTGGCGTCACGAACAGTATTGAGCCATCTACTTACCAGTAGAAGTGCGCCTTGTGGTCTCCGCCGGCGGCGTCCGGACGAAAATTTTGAAGCGCCGCCATCTTTGGCGCGAAAATCTCCAGCTCGAGCAAAGCCCCGCCCCCAAGAAACGGAAGTGCTGAAGAGTACCAAGGGGGGGCGGGTGAAAACCTGCCTGATGTAGCCGAGGCTATAAAAGCGGGGACGCCAGGACTCTGCAGACATTTGGTTCCTGGAAGTCTGCCAGCAAACATGTCCGTCCCGTCCGGTGATGCCGAGATCCCCGAGTCTGCACCAGGAACGGCGGCGTGGGTGGAGGCCCGGACCGAAGAGATGTGCTGCCACCTTCAAACCCAGGTCCGGTTTTTGATGGAGCGTTGGGTGGCCGAGATGGAGGAAGTGCGGAAACGCGAGGTGGAGGCAGTGTTGGAGGAGCGGGTAAGTGACCCACGCCCCTGTCTTCGAGAAGGACCGGCCGCTGCGGCTGAGGGGCTTGGCCTGCGTCCGCTCACCCTCCTGCCTCCCCCGCTATCCGTATCGGTTGCTGTTGCCCCTCCGCTCGGTCTGCTACCACCGACATCGGTAGCGGAAGCTAGCCCGTCCACCCTAGAGGACCGGCCTGGGGGCATTGTCCGGGAACGGCCTGAGTCCCTCCAGCTGCCATGGAAGATTCTGTGGGAGGTGCCCGTCCGTGACAAGGAGCCATCGGCCCCGGAAGTGGCCGCACCTGAAGCCGTCCCGGCTCCTGCAGTCCGCCCGGTCGTGGAAGAACCGGTCGCAGCAGGCCAGAAGGCCCAAACGGTGAGGCCAGCAGTCCCTGATTCCCGCGCCTCGGCTGAGGCTGCACCTGGTCGTCACTGCACAACGGCAGTTCAGGCTATGTCACCGCAGGACCCCCACAAGAGAGTACCGGTCGTGGCCGGTGTGGGTTCGGTCCAGCGGGGTCCAACCCGAGTGCAGGAGTCTGCCAACGCCCCTTATTGGGACAGGGAACCAAACCAGTTGGGCCGGGAGATTGCTGCCAGGGAGCAGCAGAGGGCCGAAGTGATGGCGAGGGTGATTAAGAAGAAAGATGCACTCCGCCATGCCACCTTTCGGATGCGGGGCCCGGTGTACGAGGGCCAAGTCCGGCAGTTTGACCAGCGGAGAGGGTTCGGCTTCATCTACGACCCGGGCCTGGAGGCCGAAGTATTTGTGGCTCACCGCGATGTGAACTCGCACCTCCCCACGGGCCACCCAGGTCGCGATCTGTTGCCGGGCGACCTGGTAACGTACACCCAACACTGCGGGGAGAGGGGCTGGTTCGCCCTGGATGTAAAGCAAAGGGAGAGCCGCGGAGTGCAGATGCGGCCCCAGCCCCCTCCCTCCACCGAGCCGTCCGGATATGGAGCCGGAAGAGGTCCTGGATGAGTGTGCCACGTAGTGGCAGCGGCTCACCGTTGCATGCAGTTGTCCCCGTTGGGACCCTCAGCACCGAGTTTGAATGAATCAGAAAATTAACCGAGTTTCACCTGATTGTCTGCAGTGATTATCCCGGCCGTTGCCGGCAAGTTGTCCCCGGAGGGACATTATATGTTTAAAGTATGCATGAGGAACTGCTCATGGACAAGGCCGAGAACTTGCAGGCCACCCACGAACTTGTGGGCTTGTAAATAAGTTGAGGGGTGATTTTCCATCAGTGCCGCCTCCGGAGAGGCAGATTGGAGGAAGGGCCCGCAGCGGAGTAGGCTGGGGCCCGGCCACCACCAGGACCGGTGGCCATCCTCTGGGGGTCAGGGGTCCCCCAAGGACGTAAGGTCCCCTGAAATGACATCCGGGTGCGAGTCACCGTACCCGTTCCCGCTCGGGCAGCCTAAACCTGGACTGGGGTCAAGGGGTGCCGCCCACTTCTTAGGGGCAGCATCAGGGCTAGGTTGCTTGGGTGGGAGAGTGGAAGACGTCCATTCGTCCGTCAGTAATAAAAATGTTTTTATGTGTAACGTTAAAATTGACCTGACAAATATGCGTATGTTGAGATGTTGATTGTTAAATGTTATTTATATCCCCTTTTCTACAGTTTTGAAAACAAAAATAAAACCGGTGATGGACAGGCAGCCCGCGGACAGTCTGCATTTTACCAAGGGGGAATGTGGCGCCCTGGACTAGCCAGGTCGTCACAGGTAACACACAAACACCCCCACCCCTAGGGCAGTAACATTAGTCACACACAAAATCCTTGTTGCCTCCCTCCAGTGTCTGATGTCCACACCGGGTGGGGTTGGCTCCACCCACCGAGTTCACAGGCCTGGGGGCGGGAAAAGTGTGAGTGAGCAGGGGCAGTTTAGTGTTGGAGGTCAAAGTGAAAGGAGTAAACACTTGGGTGTCTAGGTTGGAGCCCAGGCACTGACAGCAAGGTTGGCAGACGGTGGTGGCCGTCTGCAGGAGTGGTGGAGCAACGCGGAACCGTAGGACCGGGGTCGGGCGTTGGCCCGCCGGTACCGACCGGGAAGCAAAGTGAAGCCAGCACACACAGGCAGGGCCATCGGACCCCGACCAGGCTTGGAGCCGCCGACAACAGTCAAATCCGAATGTGACTGGAACCCCAGGGGTTTCCTAACAGCAAAAATCCCGATTGAAGGCAACAGTCCACACCGTGAGGATATACAGCCACCGCCAACGGCTAGAGACCCAAGGGCCAGCGCCTGCGGGCAAAACGGGCTCCTCCGGTACCTATACACCGGGCAGCGGACTACCGTTGGGAATCCATCGTAGTCAACACAGGACACAAAGGTGCAGGGAGAGAGCCACCATCACCTGTTCAGGGAAAGACACAGCAGCCGGCTATGGGACCCGTCCATCCAGCCGTTTGGTTTACCGGAGACTTTGTGCCTCATTTGCTGAGTGAGTACACCTGTGCCATCCGGCACTGCGCCGCGCTGTCCCTGCAACCCTGCACCTCACCGACCCTGCCTCCCCATCACATCACCGGGCCCCGGGACCACCGACCCTTACCCACGGAGGGGGAAAACAACATCCCAGCTGCTCCCTACCATCGCTCCCGGGATCCCAGTCACCAGCAGAGGTGGTGCCCATCTTCACCACGACCCGTGGGTGGCGTCACGGACTAAATCCCCAAACCAAATCACCTCCCCTTTTCACTCTCGGGCGAGGAGCGCCGCTCGAGTCCCCGGATCCGGTCCACCGCTCGAGCCACCGAGCAGCAGCCGCAGCAGCGCCGGACCCGAGCATGGCGAGCGCGTCCCCTCCACCCGCGACACACACACATCCACTGAAAAGGTGACCACAAAAGGCCAAGGGATAGAGCTTCAAGCCACCCAACAGGGTCCGCGGACACCAGCTCAGGGCTCTATGTTAGGGTGCAGGGTGGGAGGGAGAAGCCAGCGCAGGAAGTCAACCAGGGAAGGTATACAGAAGGGAACACCGGTCTTGGCCTCCGAACTACCCGGGATCGGCTGGAGCCCCATCACAGCAGGTCTCAGTGCTCCAAGGGCAGCATCTCAAACTGTGAGCAAAATAACTGGGACTGCAACCCCCTGTGTCTTGGAATTATTTGCCAAACACAATTTGCCCGAAGGACAACAAGAGGTACCCTAACTAAAGACCTAATCAAATAAACTTTATTAAATTATATAAATGGACAAGGACTAAAAATGGTAGGTGGGAGGCCAATTCCATATTAGATGAGTGCGGCCGCGGACCGACACTACTCTGGATAATTCCTAACGTAATATGGCTGACTATCACCTACACTGCCTGTTAAAAACTACCTAACAGCTAATAGCCTCCCCGACATGTTTCGCCATGACTGGCTTCATCAGGGGGCTGAGGCTATAGCTACCTCTTTTTTGCTTTTGCCTGACTTCACTCTCAGAATAATATGCTTCCTGACATCTGGTGATAAATTTGGCTTTGTGTTTGCCATGTTTTTATCCTTAGAGCTAACAACCATTTGCTTCCAGTTTACTAAAATCACAAGGAAAATGACATAACAACAACCAGACAGAAGTATTCACACCTTATATATACAGACATTCGCTTTAAAGTATGTTTGCAGCAGCTTTTCAACAGTTCCTAGAAGCTAGATGTAGATACCTTAGGTGAACAGCTAGTACAGTCAATTGTAATTAAGTCATCAATTCCTGATCTTCCAACAATGATTACATACCCTCTCTCAATTCTCTGTCAATCTTCTGGACAGCTTTTTTGCCTGATAGGAGCCCGGTGACATCCATTAGTTCAGATCCAGATGGCACTCTGTAACTAAATTCACCAAAAGGAGTCATTTTAGCATGAAATGATGATCTAGTGCTAAACCATGTAGTGACCAAAACCAGTGAAATGGATGTATATGGCAGTCAGATAATTAATTGAACCCAGTATTCAATAGAAATGTTAGAAAATAACATGTAGCAGTTTGCCTTTGACTGTTTTTTTGAGAACCAGTGAAACTAGGTTAGGTGCTACACTAGAAGAATAAAAATAATGGATGAAAGGACCAATGCAGAGGGGACTACTGAATCTTGTCTATATCCTTCTATATCCTATATCCTTCTGATAAGTTTAAATAATTCACCATGTTCACATTTCCTATTTAGTCGTAAAAGCAGCTAATATGAAGGATAGAGTGTTAGGTAATGGAGAATAAATATTTTTGGGAAACACTTAAAGGGAACCTGTCAAGTAAAAAAAATGCAATTAACCTGCAGTTATGGGATAATTTTAAGATTGAGAGCATTTAAAAACTTCCTGGCCACTGAATACTGAAATACTGAAAGCACAGCTACTTAGAGGAAAAAAACTTTTTTCCTCCCTGCAGCCTCAGGCTTTCGGCCATAGAGGTGCACCTGAGGCAGTTTCAGTCACCGTTCAATATACAGTGAATGGCGGCTGACTGACAGCTGGCTCTGCATTATCTCAGTGCAGTGCAAACAGAAAGCCAAAGGCTGCAGGGAAGAATAAAGTTAATTTCCTTCCGAGTAGATTTAGAATGCTAGGTTAATAGCATTTTTGACAGGACAGATTCCCTTTAATAAGGCCATATATACGGCTTTATTTCTCCTTTCTGGATACTAATATACTACAGATATTAAATAGTGCTATATACAGTATTGGTAAACAGGATTTGTAAAACTTTTATAGTACATGCTTTATTTTGTCCCTATGTCTTGCATATTGAGTAGGTTTTTTTTAATTTACCCAAATAGAAAAAACCCTCAGGAATGTAAAACTACAAAATGAGTTCTTTGCTACAATTTTGGGGGTATTTGAAAACCAAATCATACATATCTTTCTGCAACATTCTGGCTTATTCTAAAGGCCGCATTACACGCTGCAATATCGTGACCGATATCGCTAGCGTGCGTACCCGCCCCCATCGGTTGTGCGACATGGGCAAATCGCTGCCCGTGACGCACAACATTGTCCAGACCTGTCACACTACTTACCTGCCCTGCGACGTCGCTGTGACCGGCGAACCGCCTCCTTTCTAAGGGGGTGGTTCATTCAGCATCACAGCGACGTCACAGCTGCGTCACTGAACCGCCGCCCAATAGAAGCGGAGGGGCGGAGATGAGTGGGACGAACATCCCGCCCACCTCCTTTCTTCCGCATTGCGGGCGGGAGGCAGGTAAGGAGAGGTTCCTCAGTCCTGCGGTGTCACACGTACCGATGAACAAGGAACAACATCGTTATTGCTGCAGCAATGATATTAGAGAATGGACCCCCATGTCACCGATGAGCGATTTTGCACGTTTTTGCAACAATGCAAAATCGCTCAAAGGTGTCATACGCAACGGCATCGCTAAAGCGTCCGGATGTGCGTCACAAATTCCGTGACCCCAACGAGATCGCTTGAGCGATGTCGCAGCGTGTAAAGCGTCCTTTAGTAAAAGGTTACTTTTTAAAATACTTTTTATTTTAATTTCCTTTGTAGATTCTTTGTTTGCTGTAAGTCATTAATACATTTTTTCTTACATATCATGCGGCAATTCTGGGCGGCTGTTGGCTGATATTTTTAGGCTGGGGGCTCCCAATAACGTGTGTCTCTCAATCCTGAGAATACCAGCCCTCAGCTGTGTGGCTTTATCTTGGCTGGGTATCAAAATTGGGGGGACCACACACCATTTTTTTTTAATTATTTATTTATTGTACTGCACGATATAGACCCACCCTGTGATTGGTTGCCATCTGACAGCTGTCACTCAGCATGGAGGCGTGTCTGACTGCAACCAATCATAGGTGCCAGTGGGTGGGGGTAGCAGTGAATATGAGATGAGGCAAATGAGTGGGTGAAGTGAATATGCGATGAGCCTAATGAGCGGCAGGCACTTTCAGAAGCAGGAGAGGCCGTGGGAGCGGTGTGACAGCCGTGCCGCGCTGGTGATCAGTGAGTATGAAGGAGAGAGGGGGAGAGGGAGAGACTGAGAGAGAGACTGAGACTGACAGAGGGAGAGAGACCGATAGAGAGAGAGACTGAGAAAAACAGAGAGAGAGAGAGACCGAGAGACCTGCATTTTTGTTGACAAGAACAGATCCAAAATGCAACCAAAATGCAGTGAAAACGCACAGCTAAAAATTTTGGTTGCGTTTTGACACACCTCATTCATTTCAATGGGTGGAAAATGCAAAGAAAACACAATGAAGTGACATGCTGCTTTTTTTTACGCACTGATTTTGACAAATATTTCTCAAAGAAAACGCCGCCTAAAAATAGCAACGTGTGCATAGAAATTTCTGATTTATCATAGACTTTGTTGGGGAAGCACTGGGCATTTTGTCAATGACAAAGTGCAGTCTAAATTGCAACCAAAACACAAGAAGAAAAGGCAACGTGCACACATGGCCTAAAATAGGAAAGGCTTATTCTTATTTCATGTCAGATAGTGAGAAAACATGCAGATGTGTATTTTTAGATAGTGTGTGTAAACTACTGGTTCCAACTGTATATACATATATATATATACATATATATACATATATATATATATATATATTAGTGCAACATGAGGACGCTTCAGGACAAAAGGGTACTTTACACGCTGCGATATCGGTACCGTGGGCCAAACATACCGCCCACCTCCTTCCATCCTCATTGCCGGCGGGACGCAGGTATGGTGAGTTTCCTCGTTCCTCCGGTGTCACACATAGCGATGTGTGCTGCTGCCGCAGCAACTACAAACAACCTCGCTACACACCTGTCAACGATTTTTGGTGTTGGAGCGACCTCTCCAACACCAACTATTTTTACCTCTTTTGCGATCGTTTTAGGTTTCTCAGAGGTGTTACATGCTGCGATGTCGCTAACGACGCCGGATGTGCGTCACAAACGTCGTGACCCCGATGATATATTGTTAGTGATGTCGCTTCGTGTAAAGCACCCTAAACACTGCCTAAAAGATGGTGTTTGAACATGCCCCTTGAGACAATGTTTCTAGAGGAGCATGCCACATTGTTTTTACGATTTTGTATAAATCAGTAAAATACCCTCTACATGCCGGTGTATGCAATCGGAGGCTTACAGAATAAATTATGTGCCCACAGCAGTCTATGAATCTCATACTATGGATCTGCAATATACATAGCCTATGAGCCCTAATGCTTCTTCTAGTTTAAAGTTTACCTAAATCAAAAGATAGAATTCTCGAAAATTGTTAGAAACTGAAATATATTAGAATATTACCCAAGTTTTGAATCAAAATGTAACTTAAATAAAAGGGTAACATACCGGTTTTCATCTTGTCGATCTCCACCAGTAACCCAAAAGTCCTGTATAAAGAAAAAACAGGTTATTATTAAAAAATCTGTCTTTTATCTTATCTTAATTTTCCATTTCGATCATCTGTAAGGCACCATATTATACCGCAGGGCAGGGGTGCACAAAGCTGCTCTCAGCTCCTAGCCTGATGCTTTCATTGTGATGTCATCATGCCACTTTTGTCATCTAGAAGGTGCTCAACCAGAAGACGGTGGAAGCAACATCATGGAGGATTGTTTGGAGAAGGGAATGATTATTTTTTTTTTTTTACACGGTGGGGGAGCGCATTAAGGAGGATAAGGTGGGATGGTTGATATTCTCCAACCTGATGTAGATGACCATTCCCATAGGTCAACAATATGTTAGACCTGATAAACCTTATTAAGGAAAAGAGAATCTCACCACATTTTGCTCTCACTTTGATAAGATGGAAGTAAAACCTGCATTTGTTTTTACATAGCTGGATAAGTTCCATTTTTGTAAAACTGCTGGAAAACATCTTATTTGCTAATGATACACTGTATTATTTTAAATACTTGCATTTGTAATATTCTATTATTTTTCTTTTGTTTTTCCCATAACCAAAAGGTCATCTTATAGTGTTAGGAGGATATTACAGATGGCTCTGACCACTTCATTCTGAGCATTGGCGATTGTATTAGCTAACAGTGTGTTAGTCTATAGTCCCCAGGACAGAACTGAAATTATAGCTCCAATGCCAATTTTAGCACAAACAGAAGCAATGGTGCAATTCTAAAAACAATCATTGTACAATCTATGATCTGGCACATACAGCAAACTATAAAACGGCTTTTGTATCACCGCGTGTAGATACAAGCGCTTCCTTAAGTCATTTCAGAGTGACAGAACAGATTGCAGCTCAGCTGTAACAATAGCTATGAATTAGTTTCTGTAAATCCTGGCTTTCACGCCACATTAATGTCCACTTTGCTCTGGTCATACTGAAATCTGCAGAATGAAGTAGAGAAAGGCTGCCTTATTACAATACGTTCTGCTCTGTTAGACACTGAACTTGAACTATTGAGCGAAATCATGCATTGGTGTGGAGAGGCCCCTTCTTCACCTACATTCTTTAAAGATGAAAGCATTTCAGAGCCCTTTATAGGAATTTATTCAGTGGAGAGATTGCAGTACACATATGCTTTGAGCAATGCTGCTGTCAAATGAGCCGTGATATCTCACTCTACAAGTGCACTCCTATCACAGATATTACAGTGGGGGAGGAAAGAATTAGTACTTCACTTCAGTTCAAGTTAAAAGAAAACTGTTCTCATTATGCTGTTAAACTGGCCGATCCATCAACCTTCGAAGGGAAGAATATCCTGCATTTGTCCCACCAAGGTAATGATTTTAGAGTTTTAGAGTGCAGACGTCTATTGCCAGCGGTAACAGTAAATATTAGAACAAAGTAACTCAAAAGTGACACTTATGAAGTATAAAGCACTGACTATCAGAGATGGACATTGGGATTTAACTAGTTAACATGGGTGGGTGTGTGGCGCCCATGAAGTGTCAGGTGCCACAGGGTATTGCTGGGTGCTGGTAAATACCATTCAAACACACACATCTATGCCCTTTTTCCCAGATTAGGTAACAGGCTAGAGACGGATCTGATTGATGGCCACCTATTGGTCAGGACTTATCCAATCTGCTAGTCAGAAACCTGGGAGGAGGAGGGGCTAGTCAGTGCAGTTGACGGGAGACAGTCATCTAGTCAGTCAGGCGGTCAGTCAGAAGTCGACGTTCAAACGGAGAGTGTGAAGTGACTTGTCGGGCTAAAGGACTACGGTCGCCAGGGAGAGTATGGTGTGAGTACTACGGGACCAGGCATCGGTGGTGTTCAGAGCCCTAGTTCAGGAAGACGCTTCAAGCTCACCTGACAAATCTGCCCGGTGAGGGAATCATCAAGGTTCCTCACCAACATTAGTGTCCAGTGCACAGCAGCAAAGAGGGAACCCGGGAACTGGGACAGATGTCCAACCCAAGAGAGATTCAAGCTGCCTGCCATCCGCCCCAGGACTGTGACAACAGGAGGGGACCCCAGAACGCTTCAAGCCACGGGGACCCACCAACTACAGACGGGTGCATGGAAGTAAAGTTCACTAGGTCACTACACTGGCACTGGGATCAAGGGAATACCGGATTACCTAAGGCCCAGATTTTATTTTTATTTTCCTTTTATTCCCTCTTTTTTTAAGCGACCCCCAGGGTCACGGAACTGGGCACCGGCCACCTGTGACACGTCCCCATGATTCAAGGCCCGGGACTGAGTCCCCCACAGGCCCTGGGTGCGTCAGGTGGATCACAGATCCATCAGCACCTGTTAACTACTTAAATCCAGCTGTTAGATGCACATGTTGGCTGATTAGATCAGCCAAAATATGTGGGAAAACATGCAAACTTGCCGTGCCAGTCCGCATCAAAGGTATAGACATGACCAATGACGTACTGGTACGTCACAGGTCGTGAAGAAGTTAATTCGAACTATTAACACTAGAACTACTGAGGTAGTCATTTTGACTACTTTGCACCATGTATTTCTATATAGGTGTCACGAGTCCAGTAGTTCTAGTGTTAAAAAGAAGCTGTGGCTCGTTGGGACTAGAGTGAAAGTCTTCCTCAGAATCTTGCTCTTCATGTTCTAAATCAGGTGTACAGTATCTTCAAGTTTCTTTGGAGGTGAAAGGACAGGTATTCCTGGACCATGAGGCACAGGGAGAGTGGCTGACGGGAAATCCGGGTATATGGTATATCGTGTTAGGTTATGGAGTCAGTGTTTGTAATAAATTGAATATTTTAGATATTCTTACTGAGTATATAAAAATCATTTCTTACTTTCTAACAATTTTACCCTTGCAGACCTGTGTTTTCTATACACTACAGTAGTGTGAACATACCCTAATAGCTTTATTACCGGTAATACTACAGTTCTACTATTCACCATTACTATTGCTCAAAGAGAAGTGCACGCCTTGCCAGAAACCATGAAGTAAGGAGATTGGAGAGCATTGTGCTGCTTAAGAGACAACTTTTATAACCCTATAATGTCCAAGAACATTTTTCAAATCTCACATACAGTAATAACATATCCCAGTTATTCTGAGATTGTTTATAGTGAGACATTGTACTTTATGATAGTAGTAAATTTATGTCATTATGTTTTGTGCTTTTTTTTTTATATAATATCTGAAATTTCAAACTCTGAATGCCTATACCCTTAAACTAGATAGTCATACTACATAAATAGTTAAATAAGTAATATTTGTCGACAAAGTTCAAATTACCTTTTATTTTGTTAGGCTGCTCAAAGGGTTACAATTTCAGCAGTATTTTTGGAACCAAATTTGTAAAACCTATTTTTTTTGCACACATATTCCATTTTCAAGTGACTTTAGCCAGAAAACCACTAAAAAGTGATACTATTTTAAAAAACTGCACCCTCAAAGTATTCAAAACTCCTGTCAGGAAATGTTTTAGCCCTTCAGGTAATATTGCATTGCCTGAAATTTTTGATTTTCACAAAAGGTAATAAAAGAAAATTATTAACACAATTTGTTATGCAATTTCTTTCTAATTAGGTAATACCCCATGCGTGGTTATATATTTCTGTTTGGGAAATGGCAGAGCTCAGAAGGAAATGAGTGCCAGAACACATAGAGTTTATCACAAAAATGAATAAACCAGTCACATTTTTTTAAAAAAAATATTTTATTGTATCTTTTCATGGGTGAACACTGACGGTATGACACTTTCGTACAATGTACAATAGTAAGTGTACAGCTTGTATAAGAGGGTAAATTTGGTGTGTCCTCTAAATAACTCAACAAACAACCATTAATGTCTAAACCACTGACAACAAAAGTGAATACACCCCTAAATGAAAATGGCCAATTGTGCTCATTTCCCCTTCTCGTTGACATGAGACTTATTACTGTTACAAGGTCTCAGGTGTGAATGGGGAGCAGGTGTGTTACATTTGGAGTTATCATTCACACACCCTCTTATACTGGTCACTGGATATTTAACATGTCTCCTCATGGCAATGAATTCTCTGAGGATCTGAAAAAAAGAATTGCTGCTTTACATGAAGATGGCCTAGGCTATAAGGACATTGCCAACACCTTGAAACTGAGCTGCAGCATGGAGGACAAGCTGTTTAACAAGACAGGTTTTACTCAGAACAGGACTCGCCATGGACAACCAAAGAAGTTGAGTACACATGATGAGCGTCATATCCAGAAGTTGTCTATTCAAAATAGATATGAGTGCTGCGGGCATTGCTTCAGAGGTTAAAGGGGTGGGAGGTCAGCCTGTTAGGGCTCAGACCATATGCTGCACACGGCATCAAATTGGTCTGCATGGCTGTCATCCCAGAAGGAAGCCTCTTCTAAACATGATGCAAAAGAAAGCCTGCAAAAGATTTGCTGAAGACAAGCAAACTAAGGACATGGATTACTGAAACCAAGTCCTGTGGTCCGATGAGACCATGGTAAACTTATTTGATTCAGGTGGTGTCAAGCATGTGCGGCGGCAACCAGGTGAAGAGTACAAAGACAAGTTCCTACAGTCAAACATTGGTGTGGGATTTTCATGATTTTGGGCTGCATGAGTGCTGCCGGCTGTGGGGAGTTACAATTCATTGAGAGAATCATGAATGTCAACATGTACTGTGACATACTGAAGCAGAACATAATCCCCTGCCTTTTGAAACTGGGCCGTAGGGCAGTATTACAACATAACAATCCCAAACATACCTCTAAGATGACCAGTGTCTTGCTAAAGAAACTGATGGTAAAGGTGTTGGTCTGGCCAAGCATGTCTCCAGACCTAAACCCTATTAAGCATCTGTGGGGCATCTTCAAATGGAAGGTGGAGGAGCGCAAGTTCTCCAACATCCACCAGCCCTGCGATGTTGTCATGGAGGATGAAAGAGGATTCCTGTAGCTCTTGTGAGTCTCTAATGAACTCCATGCCCAAGAGAGTTAAGGCAGTGCTTGAAAGTAATTGTGGCCACACAAAATATTGACACTTTGGGCATAATTTGGCCATTTTCAGTTACGGTGTACTCACTTTTGTTGCCAGAAGTTTAGACATTAATAGCTGTGTGTTAAGTTATTTAAAGGGCACACCACATTTTCACTATAATACGAGCTGTACACTGACTACTTTTTTTTTACATTGTATCAAAGTATCATCACTTCAATGTTGTCCCATGAAAATATAAAATAAAATATTTACAAAAATATGATGGGTGTACTCACTTTTGTGATATACTGTATTTTCTTTGAATTAATTGTGAGCACCATTGTCAGAGTCCTTGAGGTATCACAACCATAAAAATACTCACAAGTGACCCCATTTCAGAAACTTCATTACTTAAGGAATCAATCTAGCTAGCTGTACGGTTAGTATTCTGAATTCACACATGCATCACAGAATTTTATAACATTGGGTCATGGAAAAAAAAAAATAATTTTTACATTTTATATTACCTTCAAATTTTTGATTTTCACAAGGGGTAATAGGAGAAAATGTACCCTACTAACAATTTCTCCTGGATGCGGTCATACCCCATATACTCTACGTATGTGGGTTTGTTTTGTGCGGGATGATTTAAAGTTTTTTATTGATACCATTTTCTGAATACATAAAATTATAATTGCTTTTCATTCAGATTTTTTGGACACAGAATGAACGGAAGCCAGCCATTCAGGAATGGGTGTTATTTATTATTTTTTCACCATTATATGTGTGGCTTTGTTCTTCAATTTATTCAATTATAGCAATACCAGTTTTTTTTTTTTATAGATTTTTTTATGTAAGATATAGAAATACAGGTTTTTTATGCTTTGCTTCTTATGCGCACCAAAAACAATATGTTACAAAAAATAATTTGGTTTGCATCACTATATTCCGAGAGCTGTAACTTTTATTTTTATGCTTACAGAGCCATATCAGGACTTACTTTTTGCAGGACAAGTCGACTTTTTCAGTGATGCCATTTGTTTTTACATATGACTTTTTATTTGCTTTTTAATGCATTCTCTAGGTGTCAGCATGATGACAAATTGACATTTTTAACAGATTTTTTTTTTTTTTTTTACAGTGTTCAACCAGATAAATTAAATGAGGTTTTATAGTTTGTCTCCTGCTGATGACAATTACGCGTACGTTGTTAATTTTTGTTTTTGAAAAAAACCCTTTGTTTTCTAATGGTAAAGTAGTTTTCCACAATTTTCATGCTTTTATGTATTTTTGCTTTACATTTTCACAATTTTTATTGGACTTTTTTTTATACTTTCTTACTTAGATTCACTATGGCACTTGTACTGTACTTTTAATGCTCTGAACGCTGGTATATAAACTACAATTCTTCTGTATACTTCTGTACTATACTGATACTTGGCCTGTTAGGCCCTGCTTATAGAGGGCCTGGTAGGCCACTGTACACTAAGGCCATTATTTGACCTTAGTTACCATGGTAACTATCAACTCTTGTAACCTCGTGACCGCAATTGTGGGGTGCCAATGGACTTAAAGAGGAAGCAACCTCCACTGCTAACCTTTTAGATGATTCTATTGTTATAGAAAGAGACACCTAGGAAGTTATACATCCCAGATCAGTGCATAAACTAGTTGTAGATTAGGATGTTAGCAGGTTAGCAGAGTGTTAGCTATCGTACACAGCTGATGTATTTTTGTGGTTGAAGGGTTAAAGAATATGCATTAAAGGTTTTTTCTGGTGATAACACAAACCTTCCACTGGAACCTTCCACTGGAAATCACTAAAGTACAGGCGCTTCTCGCCATTGACCTGGACTAAAGGCCACTTTACACACAGCGACATCGCTAGCGATGTTGCTGGTGAAAGCACCCGTCCCCGTCGGTTGTGCGTCATGGGCAAATCGCTGCCCGTGGCGCACAACATCGTTAGTCCCCGTCACACATACTTACCTGCTTAGTCACGTCGCTGTGGCCGGCAAACCGCCTCCTTTCTAAGGGGGAGGTTCGTTCGGCGTCACAGCAGTGTCACTAAGCGGCCGCCCATTAGAAGCAGAGGGGCGGAGGTGAGCGGCCGGAACATACCGCCCACCTTCTTCCTTCCTCATTGCCGGTGGCCACAGGTATGATGTTGTTCCTCGTTCCTGCGGTGTCACACATAGTGATGTGTGCTGCCACAGGAACGACGACCAACCTGCGTCCTGCAACAGCAATGATATTTCAGATTAGAACGACGTGTCAACGATCAACGATATGGTGAGTAATTTTGATCGTTAGCGGTCGTTCGTGCATTTCACACGCAACAACGTCGCTAAAGAGGCCGGATGTGCGTCATGAATTCCATGACCCCAATGACATCTCGTTAGCGATGTCGTTGCGTGTTAAGCCCCTTCTAGTCCCGAGCGAATTTCGGACAGTGATGGTGCACATCCTCACAGCTACCAAAAGCTAAATAGCGAGTTATTGGAGAAATCCTGAGTGTCCGTCATTGTCCGAAATTACAGCACTGGTCAATGACAACTATCTTCCTGAGAAATTAATCACCTCTTCCACTAACAAGATACCCCAATTCCTCAAAAAATGAGATAGCTGGCTATCCTTCAGATTAAATACTGTGGATGTAGAGATTTAATATTACTGGTAACACACAGGTACAAACTGATGTCATCACCCCTTCCCCATTTTCCCAAATAATTTGTTATTGTGATAAGAAGTATTATCACTGTTTAAACATATATGGTGTAATATATAATTTTATATTCTAATAAAAATGTAATGTTTAAAAAAAAAAAAAAAAACACGCAAAAAAATATACCCTGTCAGATGTATTGCTTAGATATGTAAGCAGGCGTGTCGGAGAACTGGACCGGCGACATTGAAAAAACAATGCAATTTGTGGTTAGTACAATATAAGTAGAAGTCTAAAAAAAATGATTTTGGAAGATCTCTTATAAAATATCACATTTTTATCATTGGGACAATTAAACTGCTTGAACAACCCCTTCTCATTCCTCTTGTTTGCCCCAGGAAAATAAATAAGCCTATACTCAGCCGACGGTGCGATCGCGGTTCCAGCGATGTCTGAAGTCTCGGCCCAGGGCTTAGTTGACACTATTGTGACCAGTCAGTGCCAGGGGTCTGTCTCCTTGCCTTTGGACAATTCAGCAGGAAGTTAGCGCCGCGCTCACATCCTGCACAAATGTCCGAAGGTGTGGAGACAGACGCCAGGCGCTGATTGGTTGCAGAGCGCACGTGTTCATAATAGTGTCAACTAAGTCTTGGGACTGAGACCTCAGACATCACTGGAACTGCGGTCACACCAGGTTTTGCTCAGCTCACCACGTTCTGCTGAATTCTTGTGTGCCACGTCAGGCTTTTTAGGTGACCCAATATGCTTCCATGTGAATGTCTGCCCGAGTCCTTATAAGACCCACAAAGACACATATCTTTGTCTTGGTATTAAGACTTTTAATGTTCCTATGTCCTGCATGTGGCCTCCAGTACTTCGACTACTTGCTTACTGATCCCCTATTTGCTTGCATGCTCCAGTGCTTCTACTACCTGTTTCCTGATTGCCTCACCTGTCTGCTGCACCGATGCCTATGGCTCATGGTGCGATATACATACTCTGCACCACATTCCAACTATAGACTGTTTATTACCTTTTAATATTTAATTGCAAAATTGAAAAGCTAGTAAATATATAAAATATACAGTATGTTCATAAAGATTTGACCATAACGGGGACCATAATCATGTGATAAGCTTGTATTATGGTCTTGGTCCACCAAATTTTGGACCACCCATCTAGTCAGAATGTGGCCAACACTCTTGGTGCTGGCACCATAAAATCTTCACAGCGTGCAGTGTGCGTAATGTGAGGATTCAACAGTCTACAGTCACAGAGTGACTGCCATCTTCTAGCTGTAGACCAGACAACCGCTTTAAGACTTGCTGAGTTCATAGTTATTCTTGCCAACAGTCTGGATTTTACCAGGACAGCCCCATTGCCTGACTTACAACAGGGTTAAAGCTTACGCTAACCCGCCTAAGTGGTCAAATTGTGGTGCTCTTTGGTGTTTTTTCATGCTCATTGGTGATCCCAATAAGCTATTAAAGGGAGCCTGTAACGTGGAAAAATGCTATTAACCTGCGGATATAGCGTTGATCTACAGGTTAATAGCATTTGGAACCTGCTCGGCCTGTACAGAAGTAGATTGTATTAGAAGGAAGAAGAAATTATTATGGGATCCATTCACATTATACAGAACTACTATGGCACTGAAAGTATAGCCATGCACACTACAGTCCTTGCATACTAGAACCCAAATTTATTAGATATTTATGAGTGTGACATACTTGTGGAACACTGTCTATATCACAGTCAGCCAAACATTTCAAGCGGTGGAGTGAATCTTGACCAGTAGACACTTCATCTGTATCTTTACTTACTGGCTCATTATACGCGAATCCCAGGCCTTCAGCTGCAGAGTGGAGTATCTCAGATTCCAGTCTGTGACGCCTTACAAATTCTGCTGCTTCCTGCAAAACCAAAATGCCAAAAATGCTCAGATACAGTGGGGTAAATATACATCTTAGTTCACTGTCTTCTTCAAAGGACAAATTAATTTGCAGTAGGTGCTTCTCATTAACTAATGCCTACTAAGATTGGAATCTTACAGTAAAATGTCCCAAGAGACAAAGTAGGAAAATAAGCTGTTGTCCAGAAGAAGAACACCATCTGTCTAGTGCTTCAGACTGAAGGTAGCTACCACACAATTAAATGTACAATCCTTATGAGTCTTGCAACAAGACTCAAGATGTCCCCCAAACAAAAAAACTCATCTGGCATCTGTTTTGGAGTACTCACCCTTGTCAGTACAGAGCAGGATATGGATTAAAAAAAAAGGCTTCCCATCTAGCCACAAGTTCCTTGCTATGTACTGACAATGAATAAGTACGCAAAAACAGTTGTATACATATGGGATTCAAGTTTATTTTTTTCATAGCCTTAAAGGGACTTTACACGCAACGACATCACTAACGAGATGTCGTTGGGGTCACGGAATTCGTGACACACATACGGCCTCGTTAGCGACGTCGTTGAGTGTGAAATGCACGAATGACCGCTAATGGTCAAAATTACTCACCATATCATTGCTCGTTGACACATCGTTCTAATCTCAAATATCGTTGCTGTTGCAGGACGCAGGCTGGTCGTCATTCCTGCGGCAGCACACATCGCTAAGTGTAACACCGCAGGAGCGAGGAACAACATCGTACCTGCAGCTGCCGGCAATGAGGAAGGAAGGAGGTGGGTGGGATGTTCCGGCCGCTCATCTCCACCGCTCCGCTTCTATTGAGCGGCCGCTTAGTGACGAACCTCCCCCTTTGTAAGGAGGCGGTTCGCCGGCCACAGCAACGTCGCTAGGCAGGTAAGTACGTGTGACGGGGACTAACGATGTTGTGTGCCACGGGCAGCAATTTGCTCATTATGCACAACCGATGGGGGCGGGTGCTTTCACCAGCGACATCGCTAGCGATGTCGCTGTGTGTAAAGTGGTCTTATGTCATTTTGCAAGGTCTGACCTTGACTCTTTAAGAACTCAATGACTCTGAAATGGCAAAAAGTTTATATAGTAGTAACATAATTTAAATATATAATATTTGAGTTTGATTTTTTGGGAAATTTGGCTAATCATCAATAAACTTTAAAGTTGTAGTAATGGTGGCTCAGATACCCTCCGCTATGAATCTTAGACCTTAATTAATTGGTATTTTAGAAATAGGTATTGTAACATGGTGAGATTGTCGTACCTAATTTGAAAATGAATGTCAAAATGGCTGAATCATCCAACTTGAAAGTTGGCAATAGAGTTGTACATGGGCATAACTAAAACAATGGCTGATTTTTCGTTCCAGAGGCTAAGGCAGGAGTCACACTTGCAAGTGACTTGCGCAAGTCTTGCATCACCCAGCATGGCCTGCTGCTCTCTTAACAGGATTGGGTCGGTTGCATGTATTTCTATGCAGCTGAGACGCTCCTGCCCGGAGAGTGTCAGGCTGTGCCGGGTGATGCGATGCAAGATTCGCACGAGTTAGACGCGAGGCGAGTTACAATGAGTAGGTTAAAGCACCTGCCCCGTGGGGCGCTACAGTGACATCTCAAACCACAGTGACCTCACTCACTTTTGTAGGTCTGATGTCAGCTGGATCCATATAGTCACTTATAAGGCTTTCATAATAGCTGACATTTTCTAACACATCCATGTCATTGGGATGGAACAGTAGGTAGGACTTGGCATATTCCAGAGCTTTCACGTGATCTCCAACTGATTGTTGATAAAAAAAAAATATCGTTATTAGAATCACTTTTTTAGACAAGATGGTTCAAGATCAAAAACATACCCGATATAATATCACAGACAAACCTGCAATGGTCAAATATTATTCTGGTCATTAAAATGGTTTGAAACTCAAAGCTGAGATTGAGAGGGTATAACACAGGATGCACAATTACCAACGGTGATCAATTCATTGTCTTAAAACAATCATTATCCTACAACAAGGGAGAAGCACATTATGGAGAATTCATAAAGACTTGCGTTTTATATGTTAGTTTTGGTCAAAAATCCACTGGAACAAGATGTGCTGAATTACGGTAGTTAAGAGACGCAGATCGCTAAATAAGTTTGTTTCATCGTTTTGGCTGCCCATATAACAGAATCAGAAAGTGTACTCCAGTACATCTCTTTCTTGAGAAATACAGTGCTGGCCAAAAGTATTGGCACCCCTGCAATTCTGTCAGATAATACTCAGTTTCTTCCTGAAAATGATTGCAATCACAAATTCTTTGGTATTATCTTCATTTATTTTGCTTGCAATGAAAAAACACAAAAGAGAATGAAACAAAAATCAAATCATTGATCATTTCACGCAAAACTCCAAAAATGGGCCAGACAAAAGTATTGGCACCCTTAGCTTTATACTTGGTTCCACAAGCTTTAGGGCTGCTTCTCACTTGCGAGTTTCTCGCAGTAGAGCAATGCGAGAAAAACTCGCATTGGAATCGGACACATGTTAGTCAATGATTTCGCTCTCATCTGCGATTTTTTTTCTCAGTCCAAATCGGACCGAGAAAAAAATTGCAGCATGCTGCTTTTTTGCGAGTTTCTCACACCATTTGTCTCAATGATTCCCTATGGAAGCGTGTTTTTTGAAGGCACACACACGCACAACATCGTTCAAACTTGCGAGTTGGGCTGGTCCTATTTTAAATAATTAACACATGTCATTGTTTTAATTATGTTGCACTTGTGTATATTACCTCTACAAAAGCACATGGCCATTGCTCCACGGATGCATATCCAACATGGCTAGGTACATCAATGTCGAAATGCTCATAATGCTCGTTCAGGAACGTCCGGAATTATGGGACAAGCGGGACAATTCGTATGCAGACAGGGCTGCACGCGATGCCTCCTGGTTATGGATCTGTCGCAAAATGTATTAACATTTATTTTTTTGCAAAAAGGATTTTTTTTTACGATTGCAAGGTTTTTGTATTTTTGTAAAATCTATTTTTTTTTTTAATTTATTTTTAAAACATATAAAAAAACAAAACAAAAAAAAATAAAGTTACAGATATCACAAAAAGATGGTAAAGTGTATGGGACCAATTCAGGAGGGAAAAGCAAAGTCGGCCAGCAAGTGGTTCTGCAGCATCTACTAAGAGGCCATATATACATTATGAGCGTTTTAATTTCTTACATCAAATTGTTGATTTATGTCCGTAAGTATTTTGTTATTTTATAGCTAAAAATAGCGTTTTTTTAAAAACATTTTTGTTTAAATAAAAAAAAACCAAAACATCGAGTTAAAAAAATGTTTAGTAAACCAATAATAAAATCTTAAACAAAAAATAGACAGTGCTCATATGATGAACATTCACTGGTAATTAGGCCGTTGCGACATCGTTAGCGATCTCGTTCACATTGTGAAAATAAATTTAGCAAGTGCTATTTGATTTGTTTTTAAAAATATCATTGAACACAAAATCAAAGTCAAACACAAGCACATGCAAACTTTTTATTTTAACATCGAGACAAAGATTGCTAAAAATGTCGCTGCATGACAAATGGCACGAATTGAGAATAAAAGAATTTATTTCAAATATCCTTTTTTTCATTGGACCAAAAATTAAAAATGTCTCCATACATTACATTTTCAGCACTGAATCAAATTTGACAGATAAAGACACAATATCCGAATCTGACACACAAAGGGAGACAAATTATGAGGATGGAGATGGACAAGATAACATGCATGAAGTGGATAATGAAGCAGCATCAGGACCAATTGAGGCAGGATCCCAGGAAAACAATGATTTGACTACAAATGATGTAACTAATGAAAATGATGTTGTTTGCCAAACCACAAATCAAAACAGTGCACTAGATATCTCGCCACATCATGCACCAACATACACCAGGGGTAGAAGGCGCAAAGATAAAAATGTCACCAATACTCGTAGAGAGGTTGATAATGGGGTACTTGATTACCTGTCTCGAACCATCAATGACGATGGAGAGGAGGCATTTTCACGCAGCCTTGCTCATTATTTGCGTCAAATTCCACGTGGAGTAAGGCTGCGTGCAAGAAGCTGTATGCAAACCATAATTGACGCATGTACCCCTCCCAATACACCACATTTAATTTTCAATTACATCGAATGCTGGCAATTATCAGAAGAAAATAAGCTAGACAATACCACTCCAAATAGAGATGCAATAACATCAAACACCCTGCCACAGCCACCACACATACCAAGTGTCTGTGTGTCTAATCACGGCAATATGTCAGTATATGAACATACAAATGAAATAACACACAACCTACACATGAATATTGGTGATAATGACCATAATGTAGTAAGACAAACATACAATCCAAACAACCATTCAAATATACATTATATTAACCAAAGAGAACAACATTATGACCATACTCAGGCATCATCCAATGCTAGAGAAATTTCATTACGAAATTTCTCAGAAACAGCATACAGCCATCAAACTCCAAGCAGTTACACGAACAAGGACAACAATCTAGTTCAACCAATCAGCACACGCCCTGAACAGCATCAGGACCACAAGATGCAAACCACAGCAAGCCAGATAAAACGTTCTACCAATGTAACACCTAGATACATGAATTTATGAGTGTAACATTATTTTTTTATTTGTGAAAATAACAAATAATTGTGTTACAAAAAAGCAAAAATATATCTTTATGCATTTATGTTTACCTAAACATATAGGTTAAGCAAAACATTTGTTATTTAAAACAAGATTCTGTTTAATAAGGGAAAAAATAAAAATTTAACCTTAGGTATCTTATTGGATAAGAATTATTATCTGCATGATACCGTTTTTTAATTTAAATTTGGATTTGCATGATTTTTGTAAAGAAATAAAATGAAAATAAATACACTTTATTTGGTTAACCATCATAAGGTTATTTGAACATTTTTTTATGCGTTATTTAAGTTTGGTTGCCATGGAATTGATCCAGAAGCTGTACTGAAGTAATTACATAGATGATTGCGCACTCTTATCCCTGACCAAAGTTGATCTACATTTTGTGAACGAATTAACAAATGGGGATCTTGAAAGAAAGGAATATCTTGATTTACTGCATCAAGACATTCTTTTGTTCGTGTCACATTATGCAGAATTACTATTGCTTTAATTACTTTAATTACATTTTGTTCATTTAGCTGGATATGTGTTTACAGTATTCGCCATTTAGCACACATTATCCCAAAAGCACATTCAACTACCCTTCTGGCCCTCGAGAGTCTGTAATTGAAAATGCGTTGCATAGGAGTTAATGTACGTCTGGGATATGGTCGCATCATATTGCTTGACAATTTAAATGCCTCATCACCAACAAAATAATAAGGTATGGCGGGTCCCTGAGTACCCTCTAAAATTTGTGGAAAAGGAATATGTAAAGTAGATTGCAACATACGTGCACACATAGTGGATTGTCTGGAAATTTGGGAATCCCCAGCACCACCATAGGCACCAACATCCTTTAAAGTAAATCGGTATGTTGCATCGGCAACAGCCAGAAGAACGACAGAAAAAAAATGTTTATAATTGTAATAAAGCGATCCTGAGTTTGGAGGCTTGCGAATTCGGACATGCTTGCCATCAATTGCTCCAATGCAATTTGGCATTTGGGAGTTATTAGTGAAGCCCTTTGAAATTTGAAGCCACATTTCGACTGTTGGTTCTGGCATCATTGTATTGTGCAGGTTATCCCAAATTGCTGCACAGGTTGTTGACACAATGGAACATATAGTGGACTTTCCAAGTAAAAATTCAAGATGCAACGCAGCATATGAAAGTCCAGTAGAGAGATATCTGTATATAGAGAATATGGATTTTTTTTTTTTTTTATTGTAGCAATTTAAATTTGGCATCATTTGTGTAGTGATGAAAATTTTTTATAGATTTTAGACAAATAAAATAAATACCGTAATGTAAGCAATAGCCGTTCCTCTGGGCATATACTTTTTCGAAAACGGGTGTTCTGTCTGGTTATATCAGGACGAATTTCTGTGAGGATGAAGTCAAATGTAGTCAAATCCATGCGACAGTAGGTATAAAACTTGTCACTGTGTTTGCGTAATTTGTCATACAGACGGGTAAAATGACCTCTTGTTGCACGGCGACGGACAATTGGATGGAGCCAATATCTTTGCATAGATTTAAGGGATGGTTCATGATAGCATGTTCCAAAACGGCGTGAAAGTACCCAATGGAGTAATATTCTTTCTGTCGTATTGAATGTCAAATGATTTGACATTGTTCCTTTTTTAGATGACAATAGGATAATGCTTCAATGCTGAACGAAATCCAGTGTCTTGCGATGAATACAAAGCACACATGAGACACAAAGCCACGTGGGGGGCTGGAACATTTAAATAGGCAAATTCCATGTGTCGATCATTTAAATTAAGTGAACTTTGGCAGATAACTCGCATCGCAATCGCAACACACACGCGTCGCACACGCGAGGAAAAAAAAAAAAAGCCAGAAAAAGCATCAAACTTGCATTGCACTCGCACCTAACGTGAACTAAAATCAGCCGAGTATTTTTCAGCCCAGTCGGACCGATTTTACTCGCATAGATGTGTTTCCAGCCTTAGCCAAAATAATTGTGAACAACCGCTTCCAGTAACCATCAATGAGTTTCTTACAATGCTCTGCTGGAATTTTAGACTATTCTTCTTTGGCAAACTGCTCCAGGTCCCTGAGATTTGAAGGGTGCCTTCTCCAAACTGCCATTTTGAGATCTCTCCACAGGTGCTCTACGGGATTCAGGTCTGGACTCATTGCTGGCCACTTTAGTAGTCTCTAGTGCTTTCTATCAAACCATTTTCTAGTGTTTTTTGAAGTGTGTTTTGGGTCATTGTCCTGCTGGAAGACCCATGACCTCTGAGGGAGACCCAGCTTTCTCACACTGGACCCTACATTATGCTGCAAAATGTGTTGGTAGTCTTCAAACTTCTTAATGCCATGCACACGGTCAAGCAGTCCAGTGCCAGAGGCAGCAAAGCAACCCCGAAACATCAGGGAACCTGCGCCATGTTTGACTGTAGGGATCGTGTTCTTTTCTTTGAATGCCTCTTTTTTACTCCTGTAAACTCTATGTTGATGGCTTTTCCCAAAAAGCTCTACTTTTGTCTCATCTGACCAGAGAACATTCTTCCAAAACGTTTTAGGCTTTCTCAGGTAAGTTTTGGCAAACTCCAGCCTGGCTTTTTTATCTCTCAAGGTAAGAAGTGGGGTCTTCCTGGGTATCCTACCATACAGTCCCTTTGCATTCAGACGCCGACGGATAGTACGGGTTGACACTGTTGTACCCTCGGACTGCAGGGCAGCTTGAACTTGTTTGGATGTTAGTCGAGGTTCTTTATCCACCATCTGCACAATCTTGCGTTGAAATCTCTCATCAATTTTTCTTTTCCTTCCACATCTAGGGAGGTTAGCCACAGTGCCATGGGCTTTAAACTTCTTGATGACACTGCGCACCATAGACACAGGAGCTTTTAGGTCCTTGGAGATGGACTTGTAGCCTTGAGATTGCTCATGCTTCCTCACAATTTGGATTCTCAACTCTTCAGACAGTTCTTTGGTCTTCTTTCTTTTCTCCATGCTCAATGTGGTACACACAAGGACACAGGACAGACGTGGCTGCAAGTGGGATTTAGTTATTGCCAACACCTGTTAGGTGCCACAGGTAAGTTACAGGTGCTGTTAATTACACAAATTAGAGAAGCATCACATGATTTTTCAAACAGTGCCAATACTTTTGTCCACCCCCTTTTTTATGTTTGGTGTGGAGTTATATCCAATTTGGCTTTATGACAATTTTTTTTTTTTCATTGAAGACAAATTAAATGAAGATAATATTACCAAAGAATTTGTGATTGAGTATTATCTGACAGAATTGCAGGGGTGCCAATACTGTATACTGTATGAATTGTCTGACTAGGCCATACCACAGCAGCCACATCAATCCAATTTTCAGAAAAGAGGTTGGGCTGATGAATAAACACCCAAAGTTTTAACATTTTTACTCTATATTTATATGAAAGTTGACAGCCATAAACTGTTTTATGAAATCTTCCTTTTAAAGGGAATCTGTTAGCAGGTTTTTGCTACCTCATCTGAGAGCAACATGATATAGGCAAAGAGATCCTGAATCCAAAGGTGTTTCACTTAGATTACTGGGTGTAGGCGTTCTGACACAATCAGAATTTTTACAATTACCCATCTAGCAGAGCTCAGTGGGATTGTACATTGTCAGTGAGGTGTCAACCAGAAGAGGGGGCGTGCCAGACTGCCATGCGTGTGACTTTGTAGTCCAGCAATGATAGGAGTCCTGCTGTTTAAATAAGCATAGCAAATAAACAACAGATCAGACCTTGACAAGACAGGCCTCCCTGAATTCTGTTTTAACCTTTGTAGCATGCTGTCTTCAGCTTACATAGCAAAACTTGCTAACAGATTCCCTTTAAGTTCTCTGATGTATGATAAAGTTTAACATGGTTTTCCCAAGAACAAAGTACATTTTAATCAATAGATTTTGAAATAATAAGTTCCACAATTGGAAATGTCAAAACAATGTTCCTAGCTAAATTAATCTTAAAGTGCTCTCTCTGCTATGTACTGATTTACTTTCTGTATTTGACGATGCGGAGTGCTTCAGTTATTATTATTATTATTTATTATTATAGTGCCATTTATTCCATGGCGCTTTACAAGTGAGAGAGGGTATACGTACAACAATCATTAACAGTACAAGACAGACTGGTATAGGAGGAGAGAGGACCCTGCCCGCGAGGGCTCACAGTCTACAGGGAATGGGTGATGGTACAATAGGTGAGGACAGAGCTGGTTGCGCAGTGGTCTGTTCATGGTTGGCACATACCACAGCTCCATGCCAGAGGAGGAAGCATAAGTGATAAGTGAGTATACAGATGAAACAGCAGGGCCTCACACCTGCTATTTTCTCAGTTAACATATTTCCCTGGATCCAGCGGTGGCCGCGGGTAACCTCAGTGACAGCAGCTGATCGCGCTACTCATCTCATTAGCTGCGTGGAGGTGACCGGAGCGGCGGTGTCTTCTGCTGCTCCTGTCACCTCCATGCAGCAGAGCTGGAAGCGACGCTGGAGTCCGTGGATTTCGCCGGACATGGAGGGCTTTGTCGGGGTAAATAAATTGGTAATGAGGGAATGTGTTTGTGGTTTTTATTTCTAATAAAGGATTTTTCGGGTGTGTGTGTTTTTTTACTGTCACTTACAGATTAATCATGGAAGGTATCTCGGGGTGACGCCTGACATGATTAATCTAGGACTTATTGGCAGCTATGGGCTGCCAATAACTCCTTATTACCCCGATTTGCCAACGCACCAGGGTAAATCGGGAAGAGCCGGGTACAGTCCCAGAACTGTCGCATATAATGTATGCGGCAATTCTGGGCGGCTGCTGACTGATATTGTTAGGGTGGGGGGCTCCCCATAACGTGGAGCTCCCCATCCTGAGAATACCAGCCTTCAGCCGTATGGCTTTATCTGGCCGGTATTAAAATGGGGGGGGACCGCACGCCGGTTTTTTTAATTATTTATTTATTTATTTCACTGCACAGTATAGACACGCCCACCGGCTGCTGTGATTGGGTACAGTTAGACAGCTGTCACTCAGCGTGGTGGGCGTGTGTGACTGCAACCAATCACAGGCACCGGTGGGCGGGGAAAGCAGGGAATACGAGATTGATTAATGGGCGGCCGGCTTTTTCAAAATAGTAAAAGCCGCCGGAGTTATTATAACAGCCGTGCAGCGCCGCGCCGGAGATCGGGGAACGGTAAGTATGAGAGAGGGGGGGAACTGACCGACAGACAGCTAGAGGGACAGATAAGACAGAGAGACCGACCGACAGACATAGAGACCGACCGACGGACTGAGGGAGAGAACGAAACAGAAAAAGAAAAAAGACCGACATCACATGAAAAAAGCACAAAACGTACAGGGAGCAAACAGAGATGCGTCCGTGTAACTCGGACGTGCGCCCAGACCCATTGACTTTCATTGGGTCCGTGCTGCGTGTTGCGTGCAGAAAACGGACATGCTGGCGTGAGACACGGACCAAAAAACGCATCACGGAGACGGACTCACGGACATAACCAAAAACGCAATTGTAACCGCAGAGATATAGTAACATTGGTGCACGTTTGGCCGTGTCTCCAGTATACACGGAAACGGACCAAACACGCACGTGTTTCACGGATGTGTGTTTCAGGCCTAAGAGGCAGGGAAATGTGTTACCTGAGACAGTAGCAACACTGAGGCCCTGCTATTTCATCGGTATACTCACTTATGTTACCTCCTCTGGCCACGAGCTATGATATGTGGTGACTATAAATTGGAGCAGCTCTGCATTGTTGCACACAGCAAATAACAGTACAAAGTAGGGGCAGATTTATAATATTATCTCAGCACAGAAACATTTTTTATGTGCACATCTGATTGTGTAAATTATTATTATTATTATTATTATTATTATTATTACAAGATCTATTTAATTAAATATACTTTGATCCTGGAACAACCCCTTTAAACTGAATCTTTACCTCCATTCAGTATAAGACTATTTAACTAAAAATGTGAGTTATAGTATTTATTCAATACATTTATCAGTTTTACTTTATTTACTGCAATAATTTTCTCTTTTTGGTACAGATGTTTACAGATTTTTTTTTTTTAATTGTGTGTTTGTTCTTTATTAAGGGATGTTTGGAGAAAACTATAATAAAAAATAATTTAAAGTCGACCTACACATTAAAATACAGTTGGCTGAAACTGCTAAGATTGGCTTTAATTGGCTTTAATGCAGGAGAGATAGTTTTTGGCTAAACGTATGCATGTGCATGGTCAGCTTAAGGCTATGTGCGCACGTTGCGTTTTTTTCCATGGAAACGCTGCGTTTTGAATTGCAGCGTTTTCAGTGCCAAATTGCATGCGTTCAGCTTCCCCAGCAAAGTCTATGAGAAAGCCGAAAAATCAATGCACACGCTGCGTTTGTAAACGCAGCGTTTTGATGCCCAAAATCGTTGCGGAAAAAAAAGCAGCAAGTCACTTCTTTTGTGCGTTGTAGCTGCATTCTCCACCCATTGAAATCAATGATGTGGGTTAAAACGCAACCAAAATGCACTTGGACTTCATTTTTTTTTGCGTTCCGCATGCTTTTTTGACAAGCAAAACGCAAGTCTTTTCAGTCTCTCTCTGTCAATGTCAGTCAATCTCTCTCTGTGGATGTCGGTGAATCTCCCTCTGTTTGTCGGTCGGTCTCTTTCTCTGTCAGTTGGTCGCTCTGTCTGTCTCTCTCTGTCGGTCGATCTCTCTCTCTGTCTGTCCCTCTCTCTTTCCGTAGGTCAGTCTCTCCCCCTTTCTCATACTTACCGATCCCCGATCACCGGCGCAGCGCTGCACGGCTGTCACACTGCTCCGGCGGCTTTTCCTCTTTTGAAAATGCCGGCCGTTCATTATTCAATCTGGTATTCCCTGCTTTCCCCGCCCACCGGCGCCTATGATTGTTTGCAGTCAGACACGCCCCCACGCTGAGTGACAGCTGTCTCACTGCAACCAATCACAGCCGCAGGTGGGCGGGTCTATATCGTGCAGTAAAATAAATAAATAATTAAAAAAAAACGACGTGTGGTCCCCCCAATTTTGATACCAGCCAGGTAAAGCCACACGGCTGAAGGCTGGTATTCTCAGGATGGGGAGCTCCACATTATGGGGAGCCCCCCAGCCTAACAATATCAGCCAGCAACCAGCCGGAATTGCCGCATCCTTTAGATGCCACAGTCCCGGGACTCTACCCGGCTCATCCCGAATTGCCCTGGTGTGGTGGCAATCGAGGTAATAAAGAGTTAATAGCAGCAGCCCATAGCTGCCACTAAGTCCTAGGTTAATCATGGCAGGCGTCTATGAGACACATTCCATGATTAACCTGTAAGTGAAAGTAAATAAACACACACACACGAAAAAATCCTTTATTTGGAATAAAAGACAAAAAAACACCGTCTTTCACCACTATTGTAAAATCCCCAAATACCCCTCCAGGTCCGGCGTAATGCACAGAAGTCCCGCGACGCATCCAGATCTGCTACATGAAGCTGATAGGAGCAGCCGTAGAACACCGCCGCTCCTGTGAGCTCCACGCAGCACCTGAAGCGTACTGCGCTATCAGCGGGGACTTCACTGAGGTAATGCTGGTGTGTGTTTGCGGTGATGATGAGGGCTGTAGTGTCGGGATGTGTGCGGTGAAGATGAGGGCTGTAGTGTCGGGATGTGTGCGGTGAAGATGAGGGCTGTAGTGTCGGGATGTGTGCAGTGATGTAGGCGGTAATGTCGGGATGTGTGCGGTGATGTAGGCGGTAATGTTGGGATGTGTGCGGTGATGTAGGCGGTAATGTTGGGATGTGTGCGGTGATGTAGGCGGTAATGTCGGGATGTGTGTGGTGATGTAGGCAGTAATGTCGGGATGTGTGTGGTGATGTAGGCGGTAATGTCGGGATGTGTGCAGTGATGTAGGCGGTAATGTCGGGATGTGTGCGGTGATGTAGGCGGTAGTGTCGGGATGTGTGCGGTGATGTAAGCGGTAATGTCGGGATGTGTGCGGTGATATAGGCGGTAATGTCGGGATGTGTGCGGTGATGTAGTTGGTAGTGTCGGGATGTGTGCGATGATGTGGGCAGTAATGTCGGGATGTGTGCGATGATGTAGGCGGTAGTGTCGGGATGTGTGCGGTGAAGATGTAGGCAGTAATGTCGGGATGTGTGCGGTGATGTAGGCTGTAGTGTCGGGATGTGTGCGGTGAAAATGAGGGCTCTCTCTCTCGGCTAAAGAAAACTTAACCTGAGTGACGGCAACGCTAATCGCGCTGCTCACTTCAGTCACTCAGGGGATTAGCGGTCACTGGTGAGTCCCTCTCTGGTGAACGCTAATCAGGCTGCCACACACAGACAGAGCTGCGGAATGACAATGAAGTCGGGTGAAGTTCACCCGAGTTCATTCTCATCGCGCGACTCTGTCTGTGTGTGCTGTCAGCGGGCATGTAGCAGAGCTGGATTGCCGAGGGAACACACTGTCAAAAATGCATCCAAAACGCATATAAAATGCATGGAAAAAGCATCCAAAATGCATGTGTTGTGGATGCATTTTTTTTTTACAAACGCAGTGTCCAGTCTGCCAGAGGGTGCGTTCTTTTCTGCACTGCAGAGAACGCAACGTGCGCACATACCCTAAAGGTCTGTCTATATCAGCTGAATAGCAGCCCCCAATGACCACTGATCAGCGGTAGTCATTTAATAGCCTGTTTACACAGGCAGACCCTTCAGCAAGTGTGCACTGAATGATCTAGTATAGATTGTTCAGTGTGTTTAGACTGCTATTGTTCTTGGCAGCGTAGATCCTGTTTGCACAAGTCCATGTGCTGCTCAGAACGATGGCCTTTTGTGCAAACCAAAAGCTCATTTCACCTGACGAACCAGTGTTTTAATTATTCGGTTGTTGCTCAGAAGCCTGTTTACACTGCAAGATTATTGTGAAACAAATGTTGCGAGAAAAGCTCACTCATGACTATCAGGTAGTGTAAATGCAGCTTAACTTTGAGCCTACAATAGAACTTGAAATGTATAATGTCATAATTAGTAAATCTAAATACTCATTGTATGCTTCATAGTTAATTAATAATGGCCTATATACATTACCACATTCTATGAAGCCATCCAAGCTAAGATAGGAATTTAATTACAGCATAACTATGTGAAATCAAGGTCCATTCTTATATAGGGTCCACATTACCTCTATAGAAGCTGAACTGCAGGAAATCATAGTGCAGAGGAAGAAAGTTTTCAATTGGTGATAAACGCCCTGGACGTGTGGAGAGATCTCTTACACATTCATGCTCACAAGCCAGAATCTGAATATAGTGATCTGCAAAATGGAAGGAGTGACAGAGAATAATTACAACCTTAAGCCCATGCTGCTCAGAAACCCTATTCATCTAAATCATGGACGCATGGTATTGCAGTAAAGTTAGAGATAATACTTAGACAGGAAGGTTTAACCAACAGTGTTGTTTATAGCTTTAGAGACCTTTTCTGGGCAATAAATAAAAACTTACCAGTAGAGATGAGTGGACCTGTTCAATTTGGTTCGGTGGGTTCAGCTGGACTTTAGATAAAGTTCGATTTTGGACCCGGACTTGATTTGAACCCCAATTGAAGTCACTGAATGGGTAGTTCAGGTCTCCCGCCCACATGTAGCCAGCCATAAACAGATTACTTCCAGGGGCGGAGTTTTTTCATTTTTGTTTGTTTGTTTAGTGCATACTACATCTGTTCACGCTATTGTTACCCCCAGTGAGAGGTGATCAATCACTGCATGTGGCTCGCACCGGCATTAGCACTAAGCATATCTGAGCACAGCAATGCTAGTGGGAGTGGTGTTCATACTTAAATCACCAGAACTCCGAACCTGAACTCTATTTTTTCTATAAAGTCTGTGTTCGGGGCGAACACCAAATACCGAACCTCTGATTCACTAATTTCTACTTACCAGTCCCAGTGGGCCAATGTTTAATGCATAGTACTATTTCCTTGACCTGATCTGGCCTGTTTATGGATATAGCTTGATGTGTTTATGGCATGTGGGACAAGGCAAAGTTATTACAGTAATAAGATAAGACTTAAGGATTACACTAACAACTTTGGCTTCAAAAGGACACCATGGTAGAAAGTGAAGACCTGCGAAAAATATCACTATGGAAATTAGTTTTGGTAGGTTGATTCTTTATATCAGCATTCTTATTTACGTTCTAAGTCTCTGCTCACATATCCAATAATTCTTTCCATGTTTTGGATACATTTTGGAATCATAAAAACATTTAAAAAAATGTTCCACTATATTTTAATTGGAATAAAAGTGTTATAAAAAGTTTTCTGTCCCTTTTTGAGCTGATACCTGATTTTTAGCTGGATCAAAAAATGTGGTCTGTACAACTTTTTCCTCTGCCCCCAAAAGTAAATCCATTTATTTTTTACATGGAAAACATAATATAGTGTATAGTCATCCATTACGTCATCTGTTAACAAATCCATTTTTGAGCTATGAAAGTGCCCAGAACACAAGCGGTATTAAAAGACACCGCTCGTAAAACGGACCCATTAGAAATGGAGCAAAAACATCCAAAATTTAAGCAAAATTGTCTGGTATTGAAGACAGGTTTATTCAGAAATGGAGACTTTGGTTTCCATTTTGCAACCGGTTTTGCTCTGCTTGTAACAGATCCAGTTTTTTTATACTGGATCGATAATAATCTGTTATAAACAAATTATTATAAACGGATCACAACTGGACGTGTGAACAGGGCCTTACTTGTTTTGTGGAGGACACCTGGAGCTACTTTATGACTTATAAGGCATATATGACCAGGAAGGTATCATTTTGATCATATGTTTCCATTGCTGAAAAATTGCAGATGTTTTCATAGATAAAAATGAAGACTAACTTAATGCCTGTCTCTCACTTTTTTTTCTCCTCATTATTAGAAAAGTACGGAGGAGCCACACGAAGAAGTGATCGAATTCTCAGACTATGTAGAGTTTGTAAAAATTGACTTGTCCAGGAACAATTTATCTTGATTAATGGCAGCTTGTGTTCCAGCCGTCATACTGAGCTTTGCAGGCTGTTTGCAATCAGGAACTTGTGACCTCTCACTGTTGCTGTAATATGCTAAAGGTTTCCATATGTGGTCACTTTTCCGCATTGTTATGGGGTTTTCCAGACAAGCAGCTAAGATTAGGTCAGAGAATAGCAAAAACTATGGGTTCAATATTGAGCTAAAAAGCATTTCTTTCTTGGGCTAAGTTCCCACAATGCGCATTTCCTGCATTTTTTTTTTACGCTGCAGAATTAAACTAAATGAGGTTTCTTGCGTTCTTTCATTGCATTAAGTTCATTTTTTTCTATGGGTTTTTATTACATTTTTCCAGCTGCATTTTTTTCTTCATCACTTAGCTTTGATACAATTTTCTTCATAGACTCGTACAGATTACATGCATCTTTAATGTTTTTTCGCTGCAGAAATCCACTAAAAACACATATGCATTTTTTATCTGCGGATCTTCCTCTTCTCATTTAAGTCTTTAAAGAAAATCTGCAAACAAAACATATTTACAGTCATATGAAAAAGTTTGGGCACCCCTATTAATGTTAACCTTTTTTCTTTATAACAATTTGGGTTTTTGCAACAGCTATTTCAGTTTCATATATCTAATAACTGATGGACTGAGTAATATTTCTGGATTGAAATGAGGTTTATTGTACTAACAGAAAATGTGCAATCCGCATTTAAACAAAATTTGACCGGTGCAAAAGTATGGGCACCCTTATCAATTTCTTGATTTGAACACCCCTAACTACTTTTTACTGACTTACTAAAGCACTAAATTGGTTTTGTAACCTCATTGATCTTTGAACTTCATAGGCAGGTGTATCCAATCATGAGAAAAGGTATTTAAGGTGGCCACTTGCAAGTTGTTCTCCTATTTGAATCTCCTATGAAGAGTGGCATCATGGGCTCCTCAAAACAACTCTCAAATGATCTGAAAACAAAGATTATTCAACATAGTTGTTCAGGGGAAGGATACAAAAAGTTGTCTCAGAGATTTAAACTGTCAGTTTCTACTGTGAGGAACATAGTAAGGAAATGGAAGAACACAGGTACAGTTCTTGTTAAGCCCAGAAGTGGCAGGCCAAGAAAAATATCAGAAAGGCAGAGAAGAAGAATGGTGAGAACAGTCAAGGACAATCCACAGACCACCTCCAAAGACCTGCAGCATCATCTTGCTGCAGATGGTGTCAATGTGCATCGGTCAACAATACAGCGCACGTTGCACAAGGAGAAGCTGTATGGGAGAGTGATGCGAAAGAAGCCTTTTCTGCAAGCACGCCACAAACAGAATCGCATAAGGTATGCAAAAGCACATTTGGACAAGCCATTTACATTTTGGAAGAAGGTCCTGTGGACTGATGAAACAAAGATTGAGTTGTTTGGTCATACAAAAAGGCGTTATGCATGGAGGCAAAAAAACACGGCATTCCAAGAAAAGCACTTGCTACCCCCAGTAAAATTTGGTGGAGGTTCCATCATGCTTTGGGGCTGTGTGGCCAATGCCGGCACCAGAAATCTTGTTAAAGTTGAGGGTCGCATGGATTCAACTCAGCATCAGCAGATTCTTGACAATAATGTGCAAGAATCAGTGACGAAGTTGAAGTTACGCAGGGGATGGATATTTCAGTAAGACAATGATCCAAAACACCGCTCCAAATCTACTCAGGCATTCATGCAGAGGAACAATTACAATGTTCTGGAATGGCCATCCCAGTCCCCAAACCTGAATATCATTGAAAATCTGTGGGATGATTTGAAGCGTGCTGTCCATGCTCGGCAACCATCAAACTTAACTGAACTGGAATTGTTTTGTAAACAGGAATGGTCAAATATACCTTCATCCAGGATCCAGGAACTCATTAAAAGCTACAGGAAGCGACTAGAGGCTGTTATTTTTGCAAAAAGGAGGATCTACAAAATATTAATGTCCCTTTTATGTTGAGGTGCCCATACTTTTGCACCGGTCAAATTTTGTTTAAATGCGGATTTCACATTTTCTGTTAGTACAATAAACCTCATTTTAATCCAGAAATATTACTCAGTCCATCAGTTATTAGATATATGAAAGTGAAATAGCTGTTGCAAAAACCCAAATTGTTTTAAAGAAAAAAGGTTAACATTAATAGGGGTGCCCAAACTTTTACATATGACTGTATACCCAAAAAATTGACGTTGTGAATTTCAGCAGCACACCGCAGATCAGTTTACGCACAATGGGCATAAGCTTTATAGACATCTCATACACTTTTCTAGACCTGTTTGGGCATGTTCACACGTTCAATTTTTGCTATTTTTTTTTTTTTTAAGCAAAACCTGCTCTCTTGGCAGTAAAAAAGCTGCTTCCATAAAGCAGGTTTTGCTGCATGTTTGGTGCTTTTTTGGCTGTATTTTTTGCTCAATTTTTGGTGCGTCATTTGTCTACAGTAATTCTTAAATAAAGTTAGTTTCATTCAACACAAAAGTAGCTAACATGCAGCAAAAAATGCAACTGCATTTTTTGCACTCTCATTGCTTTCATGGGTGAAAAAAGCAGCAAAAACACTGAAAGAATTGACATGCTGTGTGTAGTGTGTGTAGGTGTGTAGGTGAAATAGAAGGCAGATTTTAATTTGCATAAACCTCATGAAAAAAACATGCAAAAAACCCCAGCAAAAATGCAGCGTGTAAACACAGCCTTATATACTAAATTTTTGGGCAATGAAAATACTCATGGAACTTAGCCTAAGGGTACGCTCACTCGAGCGCAATGTAAGGAAATCTCGCATTGCACTCGGCCTAATCTAAGACAATGCTGCAGCTCAAATCTGCGAGTTTGTCACAGCATGCTATAATAGTCATCAAGTCTTGGATCACTTGCACTCATACAAGTATATGGGTGTGAGTGTAACTTCAGACTGCACTCGGATAACAGTTTTTTTTTTCATTTTTAGTGCTGGCTTTTTGTTTTTCTTCATTTTTAGTGCTGGCTTTTTGTTTTTCTGCACTCGGATAACATCTGACTGCAGTACGATATATGCATTAGCTAATAATGGAGGAGATGGAGAGATTAGCCACTACCTCTCCTCCACAACTGTGATCCGATCGCAGGATCAGATCACAGTAGATGACACTCGGCTCACTCTCAGGCCCTGGAAGGGGACATATATACAAGAAGGAGGACATATATACAAGGAAGGGGACTAACACCAGGATGGGGACATATATAAAAGAATGTGCCCAGGAGGGGAATATATATATTCGCCAGGAGGGGCCCTGGAGGGGAACATATATACAAGAAAGAGGTCATATATACCAGGAAGGGGACACAAACCAGGATGGGGGCATTATACCAGCATGTGCCAAGGAGAGGGATCTTTATATATGCCAAGAGGGGCAATAGAAGGGGACATATACAAGAAGGAGGACATATATACAAGGAAGGGGACAAAAGCTAGGATGGGGACATATATATCAGAATGTGCCTAGGAGGAGGAGATACATACCAGGTTGGGATATATATATATATACCAGGATGGGGACATATATACCAGGAGGGTCCCAGGATTGGTACATATACACCAGGAGGAGGACATATATGCTAGGAAGGGGACAATAAACCAGGATGGGGACATACATACCAGGAAGGGCCCAGGATTGGGATATACAGTACATACCAGGAAGGGCCTAAGATGGGAACATAAATACCAGGAGGATATTATACAGAGGGGTAATGAGTGTATGTGGGGGGATAGTATGCAGAGGAGCAGTGTGTGTGTGTGTGAGGATATATATATCCTCACACACACTGCTTTATTTATATACTATATATATATATATATATATATATATATATAAAAAGAGGGACAGCTTGTGTGGGGGGATAGTATACGTGTACTTGAGGGATATTATACAGAGGGGCAGTGTGGGGGAGATATTATACAGCTGACATGTGTGAGGATCTCTCATGCACCATCACATTTTGGGTGTCAGGTCCGAGCATTCCTACATGAACAGTGTCCTGGAAATTGGATTGGTCATCGTTGGCCAGTTGAATGGCAACCAAAGTCTCCTGATCAGACCCCCTTAGACTTTTATCTTTGGGGTCATCTGAAAGCAATTGTCTATGCTGTAAAGATACAAGATGTGCAGCATCTGAAACAACGGATACTGGAAGCCTGTGCTAGCAATTCTTCGGTGTTGCTGTGAGTGTGTCAAGAGTGGGAGAAGAGGGTTGCATTGACAATCCAACACAATGGGCAGCACTTTGAACACATTTTATAAGTGGTTATAAAATTGTAAATAATTACTGAATGAATAAAGTTACATTAAAACCAAGCACACCATTGTTTTTCTTGTGAAATGCTCAATACGTTTGATGTGTTACATGACTCTCTTCCCATTGGAAAAAATAAAGTTGGATCCAAAATGTCCGAATTCACAATAGCCGCCATGATTACTATCCATCTTGAAAAGTTTCTTCCTCCCATATACTAATTAGCTACAAACGGGAAGTTGATATCACCAACCCCAATTCCTATTTTATTTAGGTGTATCCATATAAATGGCCCACCCTGTATATATAAATAAAGAGCTTGTGTGGGGGGATAGTATACATGTACTAGAGGGATAGTATACAGAGGGGCAGTGTGAGGGGATATTATACAGAATAGCAGAGTGTGTGATGGGATATTTTACAGAGGGGTAGTGTGTTTGTGGGGATATTTTACAGAGGGGTAGTGTGTGTGTAGGGGTATTGTACAGAGGGGCACTGTGTGTGGGAATATTATACAGAGGGGCAGTGTGTGTGGGGGATATTATACAAAGGGGCAGTGTGTGTGAGAGGAGATATTACACACGTGGTCAAAGTTGTTGATACCCCTCGTTTAATGAAAGAACAACCCAGAATGGTCACAGAAATAACTTGAATCTGACAAAAGTAATAATAAATAAAAAAAAACTATGAAAAAGAACAAATGAAAGTCAGACATTGCTTTTCAACCATGCTTCCACAGAATTTTTTAAAAAATAATACTCATGAAATAGGCCTGGACAAAAATGATGGTACCTTTAACTTAATATTTTGTTGCTCAACCTATTGAGGCAATCACTGCAATCAAACGATTCCTGTAACTGTCAATGAGACTACTGAACCTCTCAACAGGTATTTTGGCCACTGCTCAAAAGCAAACTGCTCCAGTTGTCTCGTATTTGAAGGATGCCTTTTCCAGACGGCATGTTTCAGCTCTTGCCAAAGATGCTTAATCGGATTTAGGTCAGGGCTCATACAAGGCCACTTCAGAATAGTCCAATGTTTTCCTCTTAGCCATTCTGTGTGTTTTTAGCTGTGTGTTTTGGGTTGTTATCCTGTTGCAAGACCTATGACCTGTAACTGAGATCAAGCTTTCTGACACTGTGCAGCACATTTCTCTCTAGAATCCCCTGATAGTCTTGAGATTTCATTGTACCCTGCACAGATTCAAGACACCCTGTGCCAGATGTAGCAAAGTAGCCCCAGAACAAAACTGAGCCATCTCCATGTTTCACAGTACGGACAGTGTTCTTTTCTTGATATGCTTCATTTTTCCATCTGTGAAAATAGAGCTGATGTGCCTTACCAAAAAGTTCCATTTTTGTCTCATCTGTCCATAGGACATTGTCCCAGAAGCTTTCTGGCCTCTCAACATGTAGTTTAGCAAATTCCAGTCCGGCTTTTTTTATGATTTTTTTTTCAACAATGGTGTCCTCCTTGGTCATCTCAATGACAGATAGTGCAATCTGACACTGATGTTCCTTGAGCTTGAAGTTTACCATTAATTTCTTTAGAAGTTTTTTTTAGGCTCCTTTGTTACCATTCGTATTATCTGTCTCCAGTGAGGTTGGCTACAGTACCATGGATCTTAAATTTCTGAATAATATGTGCAACTGTAGTCACAGGAACATCAAGCTGCTTGGAGATGGTCTTATAACCTTTACTTTTAACACGCTTGTCTATCATTTTCTTTCTAATCTCCTACGACAACTTTTTCTTTCACTTCCTCTGGTCCATCTTGAGTGTGGTACACACCATGTCACCAAACAGCACAGTGAGTATCTGTAGCCCTATATACAGGCCCACTGACTGATTACCAGATTGTATACACTTGTGATGCTAATTAGTGGACACAACTTGATTTAATATGTCCCTTTTGTCACATTATTTTCAGGGGTACCATCATTTCTGTCCAGGCCTGTTTCATGAGTTTTATGTTTTTAAAAATTATGCGGCAGCATGGTTGAAAAGCAATGTCTGACTTTTATTTCTTCATTTGCATAGATTTTTTTATTTATTTATTATTATTATTATTATTGTCAAATTAAAGTTATTTCTGTGACCATTGTGGGTTTTTCTTTCATTAAACAAGGGGTACCAACAATTTTGACATGTCTATATAGAGGACCAGTGTGTGTGTAAGTGTGTGTGTGTGGGGTGATATTATACAGAGGACCAGTGTGCATGGGGGGGATATAATACAGAGGAGCAGTGTGTGTGGGATATTATACGGAGGAGCAGTGTGTGTGTGTGGAGGGATATTATACGGAGGAGCAGTGTATGTGGGAAGATATTATACAGAGGAGCAGTGTGTGGGGGGATATTATACAGAAGAGCAGTGTGTGGGGGATATTGTACAGAGGGGCAGTGTGTATGTGGGGATATTCTACAGAGAAGCAGTGTGTGTGGAAGAGATATTATATGGAGGAGGTGTGTGTATGGAGGGATATTATACAGAGGAGCTGTATGTGTGGCGGGATATTATACAGAGGAGCTGTGTGTGGAGAAGATATTATACAGAGGAACGGTGTGTGTGGGGGGTATGATTCATGGGGAAGTATGGGCGAGATATTATGGAAAGGGGCATTGTAGAGGGTGTATCATGGACAGGGGCGGTGAAGAGAGAGCAGTATGGACAGGGGCAGTGTAGAGGGTGTATTATTAATTTTCTGAGGGAAACACTTCATTTTCTGGCAAAACTTCAAGGGTGCTAACACTTTTGGCCATGACTGTGTGGGTATATATACGTTTTTCCAATCATCGCGGTGAGAGTATGGAAGGTTTGAGCGGTGGAGGCGGAGCTGGGGTGGAGCCTGGGCGGAGTCTCAAGGGGGCTCAAAAATTTTGCCAGTATGGGACCCTGAAAGTCCTAGAAGTGGCCCTGCCTATCTGTAGTGTAGTTCATATATCAATAGCTTAACACAAATCTCTATATTATTTTGTTAATATCTTCATGATTTATGCCATGCTACCCATAGGTTTTCTTTAATGTATAGACTATATATGAGCTATATAAAGCACATCAGTTAATTTTGTGACTTGGCATAAATTTTTAAACTGCAAAACAGATATATGATTCTCCATAGCAAACAGGCAGAACGATTTGTGGTCTTCAACTGCTGGGATCTAAAGTTTCCCAACAAATGCACTAACCTGTCTCAGATAATCAAAGTCAAAATGTTCTATCACTTCATCAAAAGAGATCTAAACAATTCATGAATTGTGTAATATTATGTGTTTTACATACCCATTAAGGTATAAGGCAACTACGGTAGATGTTGCTGGAAATTTAATACCGCACCACCATAGACTGTCCACTGTGTACAAGCCTGAAATTAGGAGTTTTTTCCCAAAGCTATTTCCAGATGTGGATTGTAATGCTTGTCACTGGTATGATATGTTACCCAAAATATTCCAGCAACAGATGGCTGTAATCCATATTGTACAGATTATAAATCTCAAATAATAGACTTTTTAACTGGAAAATGAGATTGTATTGTTTGGAGTAAATCATTGTGATCTGTCATGTATGTTACTTATATACTTATTACAGTGAGGTATACCTAATTTATACTTACTGCATATCACTTGCCACGTCAGGCTTAGATTACGGTCTATGCAGTATACAACAAAGGGGTCATATTTTTGCTTCAAAAGGACCTGTCAAATGTCAGATATCTGTCATTGTTTTTTGTGTTTGTTCCGGCATCTCTTCATTCTTGAAATATGCCCTTCTTATATATAAATCTAATCTTGTTAGGCAAGGGGGCATGGTCCTCATAAATACTCCCCAAAGAAGAATGAGGATAACACCTCCATGGCTAAGAAGACAAATCCCGTTTACCCCTTCTCGACATGTGCCAAGTGCTTGCATATGGAGGAATCCCAGCACTTGGTAGATGATGCTCTTAACACCTTACATGCTCTGACTACTGCTGTTAACTAGAGTTGAGTGAGTACCTAACTATTCGTGCTCGCTATACGCATAATGAATACTGTCTAATACTCGTGTATTAGTTCCGAATAGTGTGTACAATGCAAGTCAATGGGGAAAAACTCGCAATGTAACAAGTAACCCGAATTCCGTACTATTCCCTGCTCGTACGAATAGTACGGCATTCGGGTTACTTGTTACTTATTCGGAACAAATACGCAAATGACTTATTCGGAACGAAGCAAATTACTTATTCGGAATAAATTTGCGAGTATTAGACAGTATGCGTATAGCGAGTACAAATAGTTAGGTACTCGCTCAACTTTACTGTTAACCGTTTAAATGCTTCTGTCACTACTTAAGGTCCAGAGTCTGGGCTTTATAGGAGGCTGTGATTTTACCTGTATACTGCAATACAGCAGTATGACAATATGTAGAACAAGGGATGAAAAAAATCACAAAGAAAATTTTTATCAATGCTAAAAAAATAAAAACCATAAAAATACAGATCACCCCCCTTTTCACTCATTATATATAAGTACATTAAAAAAATGAAAGATAAACTTATTGCTTATCGCTGCATCTATAGAAGTTCGATCTATCAAAATGAAAAAAAAAAATAACCCATAAGGTAAAAAAAAAAATCAAAATGCCAGAATTGCCATTTTTCAGTAAATTCATATAATAGCTAATAATAAATATAGTAAATTCAAATAACAGCATGCTCAATTGGTTGAGGTTAAGTAATTGTCAACAAAAAAGGAAAACTACCGCATTAATCAAATGTTTTCAAAATTGAGTAGACTGTATTTGTTATTAATGGTTTTGATTAGTGTTTAACACTTTTTTATTGTGTGAACTAAAGTACAAGAAACAGAGATTCTGCCGACGGGAACTGAGACAGGAAATTAGGTGGACTATCATTCACAGGTATACAAGCTCTTTTCCGTAGTCAATATCCTTTAATCCCCAAATTAACTTGGCTCAAGTATAAAATTGCCCTGTAGTTACTCCTCGACAAGAAGTAATGAAACTGTACACTTCATATCCTGTACAAAGAGACAACTTGCAGAACTGGATTTTATTAGGAAAAGAGCTCCTAATAGTGACAAACCTCAAGCAACATGGGTGAGTGATTTCATACCTGCAGTGGTTGGTGGCGAAGAATGTCCAGAATACAATTTAATCAACAATTTCCATGAAAATGAAAATGTAGTAGATTTTATATTTTATTCGTAGGAAATCAAGAGTGGACCAAATCAATGTAAAACAATACACTAAAAATGCATACAATGGAGATCGGAAGAATAAAACCCAAGTGCTTGGCTGAAAGCCAAATCAAAGTCCTAATTAAAATTCCTGAGAATTTTGGATTGACAACATCTGCAGGTTTAGGCCAATGGAACATTTGTTACCCGCAAAAGATATCACAAACAGGCTGAACGGGTTTTATCGCATTAAAGGGAACCTGTCACCAGAATTTTCGCAAATAAACTAAAAGAATCCCCTTCTGCAGCTCCTGGGCTGCATTCTAGAAAGGTTCATCTTGCTACTGGCCCCCCCTTTCAGACCTAAATAAACACTTTATAAAATCTTACCTTTTGGTATGCTAATGATGTTTTCTGGCCACTGGGGCGGGCTGTTTTTCGTCTGTTATTCCCCCTCCTGCCGCTGTTCGCCGTCCCCCATTGTTCATTTACATACATGAGGCCGCCGCCCTCATGTAACACAGTGCTCCTGAGTTCTTGCGCATGCCCAGTGGCACTATCGCGGGACTGAGCATTGTGCAAATTGCGAGTGCTGGTGAGGTTATTGCGCAGGTGTGACATTATGGGCGGCGCTGGAATGTCATCACCAGCAGCATCCAAGTACCCGCCCATAATCTCGTGCCCGCGGTAATAGGTAACATGGATGATATGGCCAGCGCTAGCGCATAACGGTGGAGGCAGAGGGAAAACCGCAGGCACGAGTTTATGGGCGGCTCTGGAATGTCATCACCAGCATCATCCAAGTACCCGCCCATAATCTCAGGGTACTATAGATATATATAGATATTAGTAATGAAAATACAGAATGTTGAACAAGTATGAGTAAATATGATATGATGTAGATAAATCTGAGAATCAATAATAATTACTGTGAATCAATAATAATCACTGCAAGGAATACAAAAGACACCTAAAGCAACAAATAACCAAAAAGAGGAATATAAATATTATATACTGTCTCCAAGATAAACAACCAATGGTGGGCTATGCTGAAAAAGAAACCACCTGATCAATACCAAGCCTTAAGGCCGCTTTACACGCTACGACATCGCTAAAGCGATGTCGTTGGGGTCACGGAATTTGTGTTGCACATCCGGCCGCGTTAGCGATGTCATTGCATGTGACACCTATGAGTGATTTTGAATCGTCGCAAAAACTTTCAAAATCGCTTATCGGTGACATGGGGGGTCCATTCCCAATTATCGTTGCTGCTGCATGTCCGATGTTGTTCATTGTTCCTGCGGCAGCACACATCGCTGTGTGTGACACCGCAGGAACGAGGAATCTCACCTTACCTGCGGCCGCCCACAATGAGGAAGGAAGGAGGTGGGCGGGATGTTACGTCCTGCTCATCTCCGCCCCTCCTTTTCTATTGAGCAGCAGTTCAGTGACGCTGCTGTGACGCTGCTGTGACGCTGAACGAACCTCCCCCTTAGAAAGGAGGCGGTTTGCCGGTCACAGCGACGTTGCAGAGCAGGTATGTGCGTGTGACGCTGCCGTAGCGATAATGACGCCACGGCAGCGATTACCACATATCGGCCGTACGTCGGGGGCGGGTGCTATCACGCTCGACATCGCTAGCAATTGCTAGCGATGTTGCAGCGTGTAAAGTGGCCTTTAGAGTAAAGGCCACTTTACACACTGCGACATCGCTAGCGATCTCGTTAGCGATGTAACACGCCAGATCGCACATATGATTTGCTGAGATCGCACATATGACAGGCGCTACAAAAATGACGCGATATCGGAGAATCTTATCTGTGATCTGGCGTGTCACATACTCTTAAGTATAAAGGCCCCGTTACACGCTACGATTTATCTGACGATACGTCGTCGGGGTCACAGTTTTCGTGACGCACTTCCATCGTTGTTAGCGACGTCGTTGTGTGTGACACGTACGAGCGACTCCGAACGATCTTAAAAATAGCGAAAATCGTTGATCGTTGACACATCGTTCAGTTTCAAAATATTGTTCATCGTTTCGAACGCATCAGACATATTGCTTCGTTTGACACCCTGTCAAGGATGAACAACATCGTTAGTGCGTCCGTCATCAGTGACGCGGGCGTGTCGTTATGAGCAATGCTCCACGCCTCCTCCGCTCTGATTGGTGGTCCCAACTGCGTTTTGACTTGGCAGTCATGGTTGATAAGGCAGACACAAAGTTTCATTGACGTCCTTTGTGGCTGCCCACGGTCCTGTGTGCGTTTCATTACAGAGCTCTGCTGTGACGTGTGTATTATTTAATTTTTGGCTACTATCTGTTGTCCTGGTAGATTGCATCTTTTGGGTCGGTTCATATTTGTTTTCAAATGAATTTTAGATCTTGTTTTTGTGCATACTTCTGGAGTTAACAAAACACTGAGCCCTATCCTGCATTGTTCACATGTTCATACACCTGTAAGCACATGTTGGCCGCATGTAATTTTTTTTTCTTTAATTTATAAAAAAAAATAAGAGACAAAAGCTAAACAAAAGCATGCAGTAAACCTAAACTTAAAAACAAACAGGAAAATGGGGTAGTATAGCATGACAGATGGTGCCTATGACGGCCCTGAAATTAATAAGACTTTAACCTTACAAAAATACAATAAAATGAAAAAAAACAACCTTAAAAAAAAACATAAAAACCCCCAAAACATACCTTGATGAAGACAGAAAGGCGTAAAGGATGCCACACACACACAAAACAGATCACGCGTGCGACACCGGTGGTTGCGTCACACGGGGCAGCCGCAAATGCGGCCTTTTATTTCACAGACAATCACGTAACAGAAGACCAGAGGAGATTCTGACAGTATGGAAGTTGGGGCGTGGAGAGGGCGAGGCAATCACATGCCAGGATGTATGCTATGAACAATTATACGCCTCTGTTGTTGCCAGAATCGTTGGGAGGAATGCTGTATGACGGTGTCCACACGACCGCCTTGGTTAAACAATATATCGCTGAACGATCTAGCGTCGTTTGTGAGATGTGTACGTGTAACCGCTACAAAACGACTTATGAGCGATCTCGGCAATTCGTAGCAACGATCTGGGCGTGTCACATCGCTAACGAGATCACTAGCGATATCGTTGTGTGTGAAGTGGCCTTAAGAGTCCCAAATAAGCCCAAAAGTAATGGAATTGTGAAAAAATGGATTGACAAATGAAGGGGACCTGCAAATAGGGATAAGATGTTAACAGAGAAGAAAATTCCCCGCGCATATCTCCACTCGGTATATGGCTTTCTCAGTAGACAATATACACACAATGCTTTGGTGATAGCAGGGTTAGCTCTCTGGAAATGCTACATCTAAGTACTCTGATTGTGTCACAACTGTTGCACCCAGTAAACTAAGTGATACATCGTTTGATTTAGGGTCTCTATTCCTACATTATGCTGCTCTCAGACAAGATAGCAAAAACTTGGTGACATTCCTTTTAACTCCCTCTTACAGCTCCACTCCAGCATTTTGTTTTTTTTCTTTAGTGCTCAAGTGGTGCTTAAATCTAAGTCCCCTTCTACCTGTTTTAAACTAACCCTCCAGTGTCTTCACCTTCTATCACTTCTGCGTCGGTACTGTGGTGCCATCTTGTGACCCCCAACTTATGACTGGTCGGAAGTAAGAAGTTACATCATAAGCTTTCAATGCAACTCTATGAGAACCAGACTGAGGCTAGAATGAGGCTCTCATGAGGCTGTCATAGAGTTGTATTTAGCTGTGACCTCTGCCAAACTGTCGAAGACCTACAGGAGTGGTGCTGGTAAGAGATGAAGATGCCAGAAGGTGAGTATAAGACAGGGGGCATGGGACTTCACTCCACTAGTGCAATAAACAAAACTGGTGGTGCTTTAACCAGCGTGTCTGTAAATGCTGAGGTAATCAATTACAATTTTACAGTAATTCACAGTGCAGTAAAGAGATATGAGCGGACCCACTGATATTCAGGTTCACCAAATCTGCATGTACTGAAAAAAAATTTGGTTTGGGAATCGAACTTGACCTGAACTTGACCCGGAAAACAACCCCCACACAATTCAATGGGGACGAGAAGTTTTGTGCTGTAATATGGTCAAAGTAAGAGCTAGGGGGCTGCAAAAGAAAGCTATATGGGAGTAAGAGCAGTGTAGTTATATATACCGTGTTTCCTGGAAGATAACACTGCAGTCAGACACTTTTTTTGGGCCCGCTCATTAAGCTTCATAAATATTCATTGCTTCCCCTGCCCACCCTCTGTGCCAGCATTTATGATTGGTTGCAGACTGCTATATATGCACCCCACCCTCTGTGACGGCATCTGTGATTGGTTGGAGACCAGTTTGCTGTATGGTAGTGTAAAAAGAAAGAAATACATAATTTTAAAAAAGGGTGTATGCACCCACTCTATTTTTGATAACCAGGGGAGGTAAAACAGACGGCTAAAGGCTGCACCCATCAGTGTTCTTCTTTACCATGGCTGGTTATCAAAACTAGAAGGGATCCCAAGCAGTTTTTTAATTATTTAAACTGAGTTTACTGAAAGCAGCAGGTAGCTTCCAAGTGTGATCTACAGTAACCTGACTGCTGGATTACGGGAGTGCTGTGGCACCATGTCCTGCAATCCGGCAGCGGGTTCACCGGCGGTCACACTTGCTACCATGGGAACCTGACTGTGACCTTTCGGAAACTCATTGACATTATGGGTTCTTACAGCCAGGTCCCCTGCTGCCGTCAGTGTGTCCCAGAAACTGCAATGATCAGTCTTTTTTTCGGTAGCAGAGCAAAAATTGTAGTGGGACATCATGTGCATTATGTCGGACCTGCGGAGGTGTTTTTGGAGTTAATAAAGGGGTGAAAGATGATGTGTGTATATTTTATTTCAAATAAAGGATTTTTTATTTCTTTTTACTTACACGATTAGTAATGGGAGATCTCAATGACGCCTCCCCATTACTAACCTAGGGCTTGATGACAGCTATGATTTTTTACAAATCACAGCTGACATCAACCCAATAAACTAGTCTCCTTAGTCAAATTTACCTCTTCTTCGTCAATCCTTTACAGGAGCAAACAACTTCTTTAAAAAATAAATGAGCTCATGCCAATTGATTACAGTAATGTGCTTACCAGGTCAGACAGCATAGATTATTTTTATTGAAGGCAAAGTTTTCCCTGAAAACCATTTCTGCTTTTTAGAAAAGTTTTGAGATTTTCTAGGAATCCTTTCATGAATCATACTGTAGAACAATTGAGAATAAATCAGTAAATGTCCAGAGACGAAGTCATCTGAGAACGTCATCCTAAATTATAGTAGATTTATTGATATTTGCACGCTCAGAACTATAAAACAGACGCTCTTTTTCTGGCAGGAAATCCCAACAATCAGCTCAAATGATTCTACTTCATTTAAGTGAATTCGCTAAAGGATTTCATTCCTTTTTGGCTGCCAACAAAACTGCTTAATGCTGAAACGTAGTATAAATATCTCAGAATGTATATATCAGCGGATGATACATGGATCCAGACTCCTGGAGAGAAATCCAAATAGCGCATTTCATCCAGCTGGCTTGTGACAGCTACATTTTTATGCTTCTTGCATTTAAGAACAATTTAGTTTATGGGAATAAAGGTTTTGATTAGTAGTGCGTGGGCTCCGTACCAAGTCTAATACTCCGATGACATGAAATACACAAAGGATAAGTTGTGCGGGCAAAGGAATTAGTACTGGTTCTTATTTGCGTAATGAGATAATTTTCAACTCCATTTCAGCTTTTTTTTTTAAAGTTCTATGTAATAGCTCCCTCTTGAGAATTTCTTAATTTCAAAGGGGAATATCACGACCCCTGCCAATGGAAATACGTTATCTAAACAGAAACTTTACCAAGGGAATCACTATATCTGGCTCTTGTTCCACAGAAGGATCTTGTTAGTACTTTGTTACTATAGCGCTGATTTTACACAATCCAAAACATTTTGGGGAATTACTGAATAAAGTAATTGTAACGTTGGGCATCACCTGAGTAGATGAGGTCACGGATTGGAAATTTTCCCTCGTAGCTGGATTTCTGGTGCTTAAAACAAGATTTATGGCTACTACAGTGGACAAGACATGTTTGGCTGTTTTTTTATGCCATCACAGAAACACTTGAGATAAGAGTCCATAAATCTATCAATGGCAGCAATGCTCCTGAAAAGCAAATGTATACCGACTTCCTCCTGTTCAGAAGAAAATTTAAGTTGTCCCCTGAGCTGGTAAAAACAGATGAATGGCATCTGGATAGTAGATAGCATGAACTAGAAGAAAAGGAAATGGAAAACACACATATTCCTTTGCAAATGATGGCAGATATGATGTAATCACATCTTAATATACAAGCTACTGTCATGTTCTAAATATTTTCTCCAACAATAAATCATCCATGATTAGGATGCTTGGATAAAGTCTGTGTATTAGGCCGCTCATGTTTGGTGACCATCTGCCTAAACATACACATTGCTTTCAGCAGACAGTCTTCAAATAAAGTCTCGCTATTATCCAACGGAAAGTGGTCTTACAATCATTACTTATATTGAGTCCAGATATTGTCTGGTCTGCAAAAAATCTTCCTCTGATTACTTCAATGACAGCAGGATTCATATAAAGGGGGTTTCTAAATACTTCTGTGTAATGATCATTGAGCTAAATGTCCAGAAACGTAATGTGTGTACTTAAGGAGGACCTGTCAGCACTCCTGATATGTCTGTTTTGGTCATTGCTTGCATTCCTCATCAAATAAATTTAGAGCATCTTTACTTAAAATTCTGAATCATGTTGCTCCTCTCTTGGAAATTGTCAATGAAAAGTCAAAACAGTTTTAAGAAAAAGTTTCTCCATAACAGTTATGAGTACTTACTAAAATTTGAGGGTATTCACATCCCAATTGGAGCAAGAGTTTAGGAATTAAAGCTCCTTAATATGTAGCAGCCTCTTTTTCAAAGGACTTAAAGTAATTGGACAATTATCTCAAAAGCTGTTTATTGGGCTGCATAGGATATTCCCTCATTAATCCAACATCAGTTAGGCCTCTGCTACACTTACGTGACAAAACGCAATGTTTTTGTCACGTACGTGTTAAAGGGGTGGTTTTGTCCCCGTGTGCCGTGTTTATGGCACGTACATGTTCTCCGTGTGTTATACGTTATAATACACGGAGAACGGAAAGTCCCGCCTACCTGCATCATCCGGCGCTGTCTGTGGTGCTGAATGACAGCGTCCAGCCAAAGCCACGCCCCGCTGACGCTGCGTCCGGCCCCCAGCGAAGGAGAAGCGTTGTTCAAATTCACTGGGGGACGAATGCAGGGGACAGCTGCGGCAGAGACTGCAAGTGTGGTGGAGGTGAGTATGTGTTTTTATTTTTTTTACACTGTCACGTGTCTTTCTCCGGCGTGTGTAACACGGGCCCGCATTCACACTACATCCGTGTGGTACGGGTGCGGGCCGTGTGACACCCGTGCTGCCGGAGCAACACGGACATGTCAGCGGTTTTAAAAAATGGACACACGTAAGTACGGAACAGACACACGTTCCATTCCTGAATACTTATGTGTGTCCAAAACAATAATTATACATAGGACCATGTGGGCCCGTGTCTCCGGTACGTGAAAAAAAAGGCACACACGTACTGGAGGCACGGCTGTATGTCGCAGGCCTTAAACAGGTAAAAGGTCTGTAGATGATTCCAGGTGTGGCATTTTTAAATAGAAGCTGTTAGTGTAAACTCACAACATGTGGTCAAAAGGGCTCTCAATGAAAGAGAAATTGACCATCATTAGGCTCAAAAAAAAAATAAATCCATCAGAGAAATAATAGAAATGTTAGGAGTGGTCAAATCAACAGTTTGGTACATTCTACAAAAAACACAAAACACACTGGTGAGCTTAAAGGGGTTGTCCACTACTACTGACATTGATGGCCTATCCTTAGGATAGGTTATTAATGTCTGATTGGCCGATGTCTGACACACCACACCCTCGCTGATCAGCTGATCTCGATCTCGGCGGCTGCAGCATGCAGCCAGAAATACTCAGTTCTGGCGCTGCTCCGTCTTGTGATAGCGGCCGAGGCCGGCTACTGGACATCTGCCTCCGATTCTAATGAATAGAAGGCATATGTGCAGTACTAGGCCGCGGCCGCTATCAAAAGACAGAACAGCTTTGGAACTGAGCACCACGAGGACCGAGAACAGCTGATCGGGTGGGGGTGTGGCGTGTCGGACCGAAAAGGATAAGGCCATCAATGTCAATGTAGTGGACAATTTCTTTAAATAAAGGCGTGAAGGTCCATGGAAAACAAAAGTGGTGGATGATCGTAGAATCCTTTCCATGGTGAAGAAAAACTCTCTCACAACATCCATCCAAGTAAATAACACTCACCAGGATATACAGTATATGCCATGAGATGCCATTTTGAACTTACAGTGACGAGTATGAGAGCGTGTTTGAGCAATAACACCATTTTAACACACCTGCTCCCCATTCACACCTTAGACCTTCTAACACTAATGAGTCACATGACACTGAGGAGGGAAAATAGCTAATTGGGCACCATTGGGCATTTTCACTTAGGGTTGTACTCACTTTTCTCGCCAGCGATTTAGACATTAATGGCTGTGTTTTGAGTTATTTAGAGGGCACACTCAATTTACACTGGTATACAAGCTGTACACTGACTACTTTACATTGTATCAAAGTGTCATATCTTCCGTGTTGTCCCCTGAAAAGATGTAAAAAATATTAATACAAATTTGAGGGATATATACACTTTTGTGTTATACTGTAGGTGTTTCAGTATCTAAGTCTAAGACTTCATGAGAGCAAATACAGAGAGTTCACCGCAAGGTACAAAATCAGTCTTAAAAATAGAAAGGCCAGATTAGACTAAAGAAGCCACCCTAGGTATGTAAAATAATTTCTTTGGAATACTGAAACTAATGCATAATCTCTCTCCTCCGTATATCTCTGAACTAATCTCCCACTACACTCCAACACGTCACCTCCGGTCCTCCCAAGATCTCCTTCTCTCCTCCTCTCTCATTCGCTCCTCATGCAACCGACTCCAAGACTTCTCCCGAGCATCTCCAGTCTTCTGGAACTCGCTGCCTTAAAACGTCAGACTATCTGCTACCCTTGCAAGCTTCAAACGGAACCTGAAATCCCATCTGTTCAGAAATGCCTATAATCTACAATGACCTCACTGCTTCACTACCGTGCGGAGCTGCCGCCCGACCACCGTGCGGAGCTTCCGCCCGACCACCGTGCGGAGCAGCCGCCCGACCACCGTGCGGAGCAGCCGCCCGACCACTGTGCGGTGCTGCCGCCCAATCTACACCCCACCTACTGTCTCCCCCCCAAAATCCTATAGAATGTAAGCCCGCAACGGTAGAGCCCTCTTCCCTCTGTACTAGTCTGTCTACTGTAACTTGTGTATGTATTCTGTATGTAACCCCTTCTCATGTACAGCACCATGGAATTAATGGTGCTCTATAAATAAATAATAATAATAATAATAATAATAAGATCAACCTGTACCAGAATAATGAGAAGAAGAAAGTATGAAGAAACATTGAAAGCACACTAAATTCTGTGTAAAACATGGTGGACGCAGCGTGATGGTCGGGCATGCATGACTGAAAATGACCTTGGGTTACTAGTGTTTATTGATGATGTGACTGAAGACAGAAGGAGCCGGATGAATTCTGAAGTGTACAGGGCTATTATACTTTCTGCTCAGATTCAACCAAGTGCAGCAAGGTTGGTTGGACGATACTTCACAGTACTGATGGATAATGACTCAAAACATACTGTGAAAGCAACCAAGGAGTTTTTTAACGCAAAGAAGTGGAATATTCTGCAATGGCCGAGTTAATAACCAGAGCTCAACCTCATCGAGCTGAATTTCACATGCTTAAGACAAAACTTAAGGCAGAAAGACCCACAATCAAGAAACAACTGAAGTCAGCTGCAGTAAAGGCCTGGCAAAGCATCATGAAGGAGGAAACCCAGCGTTTCATGACGTCCATGGCTTCGAGACTTCAGGCAGTCATTGTCTGCAAGGGATTCTCTACAAAGTATTAAAAATGAACATTTTATTTATGGTAAAGTTACTTTGTACAACTACTTTTGAGCTCCTGAAATGAGGAGGCTTTGTAGAAAAATGGTTGCGATTTCTAAACATTTCACAGGATATTTTTGTTTAACCCATTTTAATTAAACCTGAAAGTCTCCACTTCAGTTGCTTCTTAGTTGTTTAATTTTAAATTAAAAAATAGTGTGAGGAAGAGCCCAAATCAGGACAGGATACGGTCATTGTCCCAATATTCTGGACCTAGCTGTATATAGAATGTCATATACAAGCAGTCTTGGTATACAATGTACATGTACTGTGAAATGAAACTTGCCACATGAAAAACTGTTCAGTAATATATGGGCTGGAGGAGGTGCAGAATTTGTAAATTTTTCTCCCCAAAAACGTATAAAAATGTTAATTAAAACCTATTAAATAGCACGATGATATACTGCAATAATGTAAACAGATGCTATTGATTCCTGTAAAATGCTGTTTCAGTCTACTTACATAGATGTGGCGCCCTGGACAAGCCAGGGGCCACAGGTAACAACACACACACACCCCCACCCCCAGCAGTTTCACAGCAGACATCCCCAGTGAAACTTGATTCCTTTCCTCGGGCTCAGACTGACACACCAGGTGGGCGGAGTCAGGAGATGGAGACGCTCACCCAGGAGTTAGCTGGCCTGAGGCAGGAAAGAAGCCCAGTCAAGTTCAGGCGGAGGAGGAGAGAAAAGGTCTGCAGAGAGGCAGACACAGACAGGGGCTTAGGTTGGAGCCTAAGGCCCCCGAGCAGAGAGTCAGGCAGACGGTAGTGGCC